>NW_020230018.1:0-42500 GCF_003227715.2 Harpegnathos saltator
AAACTAATTTCGATATTAATTAATGCGCGTCGACGGTTCTGCCGAGAATTTCCGCGTCTGCGATGCTGCGATGAAAGTCATCGACCGAAAAATTCGTCTTGTTCGCGCGTTTGCGCGCGTATGCGTACAGCGTGTGCCAAAATTTACGCTTGCCCTGGTCGGAACGCCAACGACAACGTCATCAACGTTACGAGCGCGAGCAAACAGCTCGGCATCATCATTCTTCATGAAACGTATTCGCGGCGGTAAACGACCGAGTGTCAATTACGAGTTGGCGTGGCTAACTTCAGTGGCTCTCTCTCTCTCTCTCTCTCTCTCTCTCTCTCTCTCTCTCTCTCTCTCATCTTCTATGGATAATACGAGAGGGAGCGAATGTGCGGCGGAGGGAGAAGAATGTGGTGTTTTCATATAATTGTTGAAACACGCGTTGTAACATGTTGCTATCAAGCCAAGTAAAAATTTGTACACACCGTGCGTTTACATACGGAGGCGCCTATTCTAATCGAGAGAGAGAGAGAGAGAGAGAGAGAGAGAGAGAGTGAGAGCCAGAAGAAAAGGAGAAGAAGGCGATAAGAGTCAATATACGAGTTAGTACGAGAGAGAGAGCCCGACCGACCGTGCAAATACGATGCAAACGTATGTGTGTGTTTCTGGTTATACGTTTCTCGTATACATAATCGTGACGACAGATTATATTTCGAAATTCGAATATATTTTATTCTTTGGCAACCTTGGCAAAAATGCTCGAACCGACCTCGATTCGACAGTGCCAAACGTGGTTCCTTGAGGTAAAAATTCGGCTCGTATAAATATCCCGCAATGTAAATTATATCGTGTAAATTTTCACAATGGGCCACCGGTGATTGATTTCCCTGCCTTCCATCTTATTTTTTTCTTCACGCCCGTCTCTGCTCGTATTTTTCTCGTCTCACCTCCTCCTCCTCTTATTCCGCCGTTGTCTTCGTCGTCGCTGTCCTCACGCTGATAGCTCGTCCGACGTAATCCGGAGACTATGTAATTCATGCTTCCGCGCCTGCATCTCGACGACCACCGGCTGTGATTATCGGGAAAGTCAGTAGTCACGTGGGGAAGAGAGAGGGAGGGAGAGAGAGGGAGAGAGAGAGAGAGAGAGAGAGCCGATGTCGTCGTAGCAAGTGACTCCAAAATTGCATACGCATAATAATTCAGTTCGTGACCGTCGGTAAATTAAGTAATTTGCCTATCCAATTTTGAAACGGCTCGGCCCCCGCCACCACCGCCGTCACCATCGCCGTCGAATTTCGTCGAATTATGCTGACGGCATAATTGCTTGCCGCAGGTGGTACATTAATTCCATGGCAGGCAACGAGCTAATTTTTCGTAATTAAGTTTTCCGAATACAAGTGGATATATCGGTCGTATTGAAACGCGAAACGCTAAACATGATGAAACACTCCGGCGTTTTTAAAAGCGCCGACAGCGAGAACGAATGCGTTGATAACAATATTGAAACTTTAACGTATTATATGACGTTACAACAAATGATAATAAGAGCTTGAGTGAAACCAAGCTCGGAGAGGTCTGAAAATTTCAACTCTTAAAAAAAAAAAAAAAAGAGAGAAAAAAGAAAGAACAGGAAAATGGCAAAACTGCAGTATGTTATTAACATGTGCATAGATCAGAACGATGCGACTTTTATTCGCTTCGTGGTAGAGTCGCGTGTTCCGCTTGGCATGCCGCGTGCGAGAATCGCGAACATCGCGTTGCTCACTTCTCGGCCGACACGCTTGCACACACGTCCGAAACGGCTCCCAAACACATTAACTTTATATATCGCAACGCATTTCGGCCCCCGATATCGCGATATCCAACGCCATGGAGTTCTCCCGCGTTATATAATATATGTCGTGTAAAACACATCGGTCGATGTGTAAGCGTGCACGAGCGAGCAAGCAATAGGTGGTGGATAACACGATGCGTGAGATCGCAGCGCAGGGGAATCAGGAAATTCGTCACCGACCGAAATCTCTCGCGTCTTAGGCGATGGTAATTTGCCGTTTCGCGGAGTAAAGTCTCGCGGGCGAGACTCGACAGGATACACCGACATCGTCTAGCGCTCTCCTGCGCTGCTCGAGCAGATTGGGAGCGGGGCCAAGATGTGCGGTATAAGTCGAAGCTCAAAGCTCGAAGCAGCTCGTGCAAGTTCCGATATCGCGTGTTTCGGCCGGCACAGTTAGTGCTTCGAAACTCGAGCAGCTGCATGCACGCGTATACATGTACAGCAGAGAGAGAGAGAGAGAGAGAGAGGGGGCGGAGTGTGTGTGTGTGTCGAGAATTTTGCACGTTCTCGCGCGATCGTAATTTTCGGCAGGGTGATAAAATGGTCCCGATACACACTCTTCGCCACGGGCCTTTTTAATTTCGTTCCTAGCGCCCGATCATTCATTGTTGTTGACGTTACCGACAACCTCCCCCTGCCCTCTTATCGTACGTGTTTCAGGGCTCACAGTAACAAACCAGCTAGGTTATGAACTGCAACTCCGATAAAACAGACTCGTGCAACAATCAGACGTGTTATTTTGTGTGCCGCGCGGCGACACGGGTCGTGCTCTAATCAGAATTTCAGACGAGAGGTGCAAAGTACGTGGCGGAACTTCGTGGTCGAGGTAATTCCGAGAGAGAGAGAGAGAGAGAGATTTTTCATTCCGACTCGTCGGCGACTCGCGGGATCTCTCATCGAGCGCGCGCGCGCGTACTCTCGCGCTTTTCCGCGCGTATTTCTGCTACATTTCTGTTTTAAGTTCCTGGTAATTAAGTCTTGAAATAGATTTTCGTCGAAGTAAATTCTGCGCTCCGGCGAACTACTTGAAAACGTTATTACTTTACTTTTATTATTCATTTACATTTCTAAAACTTGAATCGAGAGAATCGTACAAAATTCGCGGCCTTAAATAGATCGCTAATTTAGCCGCGAGTCAAACAAGTCCCGCCTGCGAAAAGGAGGGAAGCGAAATTGGCGATGCAAAATAAAATCACGCTGTACAGTGTGCATACATCTCGTTTGCATTAATATATGTATAATGCGCACGCGGTATTGTCGTAGCGCTCACGAGAAAATCATTCGAGGTCTCGCTTCGGATCCTCCCAATTTATATAGCCGCCTCCATAATCGTCGCCTCCACTCACGATCGTCTTATCTTGGACGATTTAATCGCGTCTGGTACTTGTGTTATCGAGATGCTCGCGATAATGCGAATCACGATACGACGACGACCGTAGTAATGGAAGAAATCCGCTGGAACGGTTATTCCCTCCGTCTTCGGGCTTAGAAGAAACTACGTTTCCTCGGGAGGCTCTCTCTCTCTCTCTCTCTCTCTCTCTCTCTCTCTCTCTCTCTCTCGCACACGCGCGCGCCCGCCTTTCTTTCGTGCCGTCCTAATGATAATACAATTTGTTATTTAAGCGTTTTCCGTGCCGGATAGCTCGCTGCTATTAGATAGCAGCGGCTTGAACGGTGGAACGCTTTGGAAGGTTAGACGATTAAGAAGGGTTAAACGGTACTGGCAGTCGAACGAAGTTACCATTCGGAATTAAATTAAACAGCTGAGAAGCGCGAAACGAGACGGAATGAAATGTCCTTTATGGCGCGAGATGCATTTATGACCGGGCGACTTACGAGCAACGCGGGATAACGCGGCGCGCTCTTCGCCGGAAGGAAATTGAGAGTACGCGTTTGACCGTAAAGAAAAAAGGAGGGAAAGAATTACGCGCTAGGAGACGATATTCAAATAAATAGCGCGAGGACGCGGCTAGAGCGCGAAAACGACGAACGTAACTCTCTCTCTCTCTCTCTCTCTCTCTCTCTCTCGAGATACCAAGTTACGACTCTCTTGCCTGACTTTCTTTCCCCTCACCGAATTTTCATTTGCAGCCGACTGCGATATCGATGCGATATAGTCGCGACTCTAGCGCACACACCTCGTTTACCTATGCTTTCTATTGCTCTTTTCTCTTTTTTCTTTCTTAACGTGACGGCATATTACACGCATCAAGCTTCGATGAAGCCTTGACATTTTCGAGATAAAAACTCTCTAGTCTTCTCAATCGTGTCTAAAGATAACGCGATGCGGCATATGTATATAATGTATAATGACGTAATATGATATGATGATGTGTCAAGCTGTCAAAATGACAGATTGGACAAATAATCAACAATCGTAATGTGGGTATGTATACCGAGACGCGATACGAATGAATAGGAAGATTAATGAATTTCGATCTGAACGAATAAATACGTTGCGGCGTTCTCTTCCCTTTTTTTTTTTTTTTATTTGAACGGAGCTTAGATTATTAGGCCGTGTAAATCCTCGAGTAAAATAATCGTCGATTTGTCGTAAGCGCGCAAATCTCCCGGCGAATCCGAAGGCGCCGCGGAAATACGACACGACGAAATTCGCGATCCTGCACGTACGTACGTAAGTAACGAGCGCGTGCTCACGCGCGCCGATGCCGATGCGGAAAATTTCATTCCGATTCCCAATTTCGATTCTATGCGAATTCACGACGGATACACGTGCGCGTCGCTGCCGCATCGAGCTGCCGGAATGAACGTATATCGCGGATACGTTCTTTTTCTCTTCCCCTTCCCCTTCCCCTTCCCCTTCCCCTTTCTCGTCGGAATCGCACGTGCGTGCGAGCGAGCGAGAGGGAGGCTTTCGGGGTCGCGACGTGAGAGACTTGTCGACGAAGTAGGATAAACAAGCCGAAGAGTATACGATCCTCCGTGATAGGGACGACAGATGGAATGTTTCTTTTGCGACGTGAGGAAGCGCGTGTATGATTTCTACTCGCGCTCGTCCCGAGGACGAGTTCGCGTGGTCTCTCCTCTTGAAAATTGTGGCGAAATAAACTTTTATATTCTACGTAAAACACCGCGCCTATTCGGAACATGGCGCGTATTTCTGGTAGATTCGTTCTTCCCCTCCTGCTTTTCCTCATTCTTCTGCCTCTCGCGCGTTCTTCCTTTCCTCCTTCTTCCGCCTTCGTGGAACGTAGACGTACACGCGTGACACGGCACATGCACGAACGAACCTCGATGCCTGGAGAGCCTGGGATAGTCGAGGCGCGCGCGCGGCACTGGAGTTTCCTCCTCTTCCTCCTTCTCCTCCTCCTCCTCCTCGTCGTCCTCCTCCTCCTCCTCCTCCTCCTCCTCCTCCTCCTCCTCCTCCTCCTCCTCCTCCTCCTCCTCCTCCTCCTCCTCCTTCTCCTTCTCCTCGTCCTCCTCCTCCTCCTCCTCCTCCTCCTCCTCTTCCCCTCCCCTTCCCCCTCCTCCTCCTTCTCCTCCTTCTCTTCTTCCTCTCAGTCAAGTTTATAACTAAACTTCGCCCTCTCGAGTATTCTCGACAACGCGAGAGGGAGAGGAATGGAGAGTCTTCCGTCCGCCCCGAAGGTGGAAAGGCCGGGACGTACGGGGCGTAAAATCCACGTTCCAAATCATCCGTCGCCGCGTGCGTACATGTGTGTTTATGCGTGAATATGAGCGCACGAATTGGTCCTCGTTCCTCGTGGTCCCCGTCGCGTCCCCGTGCGTGGAGAGTGACCGCGAGCGCCGCATACTCCAACGGGAAATTAGCCTGGAAAGCGGTGCTTGCAGCGACGCTTCCGGTAATTCGTACGCTCGATAATAATTGACGTAACGAGGACATCGAAGGCCGATCAATGGCACCGATCGGTAGCACGCGCGTGTGCATGTATTCCCGCGGGGTGAGATTATGGCACAGTCCAGCCGGGCGAGATCGCTCGGGACTGTCATTGGCTTAGCGACACCGAAGCGGCAGACCGATATTACGTCTATTTCGTCTGTCGCTTTATCGCGCGCGATATTGCAGCCTGTGATCGATATTTACGTCCGCTCGCGCGCGCGCGCGCGCGGTACTCTTATTGTTTAATCGGCTCTAAGCATCCGTGTATTATTGCAACGGAAACCTGACTGACGCGAGATTTTTAATTATCGTGTTCGACATGTTTGACACGATTGTCAACTGGCGGATATTCAGGCGGATAATTGCAAGCTTCATAATGGTAGTGAGATGTAGCAGTGCCCGGGCCTGTTCGGGCTTGAACGAATATATTTTTGTCTCTCTCAGCGTAACGTGTTTAATCGTCGTCGGTACTGCATACATTGCCGAAGTAGCTCGGTTCGCCCCTGTATATTCCCGGCGGATGGATCAAGAAGCATTAGGTAGGACAGCGAGGATATCCTCCCAGTCTTCCCCCTGGCCTCCCGGCGATTATATTGCACAGCAGCTCTATCTACATTAGCGCCAAGTACTTGTACAGGATACGGAAACAGGAGCGACGTTATATAGGTTGTCCTAGAAAGGATGTACGCGCGGGTGAAATATAAAGTATTAAAAATTGGAAGCTGCATATTGTATAAGGATCTCTTCAGAACTCGAGAGGTTCTAGCAGAGGGTGAGAGAGAGAGAGAGAGAGAGAGAGAGAGAGAGAGAGAGATTTTATCCAAAGCGCTGCGAATTTGTAGGAAACTTGTAGTTTGAATATTCGAACATTTACGAGTGCAAAGTGGGAAATTTGTGCGATTGCAAAATTCGCGTATTATTCTACGAATGAACAAAGCGTCGACAAAAGTAGAACGGAACGTCACTTCGGAGGAGTGAGAAACGGTGGGGAGGGAGGAGAGTTCGATTGGCAAATTTCAATATATGAAAATAGCGCGACAACGCCAACAAGGCCGTATTTTAAGTTAAACGCGCGGAGAAAAAAATTCTTGCACAATGCAACTTTGCGCTATACTCGCAATTTTGAGATCTACGCGCGCGTTCTGTATCGACACACACACACACACACACACACATATGCGCGCCTGCGCAAGATGTGTGAGATATACGATGTTACATCTATGGGTATGATTTATGAGACCACGCTTGACTTCCGTAACATGTTTACGCATGTTGCAGCTAATCCGTCTCGCTTCGTCTCTTCCACTTTTCCTTTGAGAAATAGTTGAATCATTTCTGGCAACGCGAGATGCAACATATGAATATCGTGTGTCGTTGCCGCAATTTGTTGACATTGCCTCTCCACATGCATTAACCTTTCCTTTCGCTTTCGCTTTCGCTTTCCCTCCTTCTGCTGCTCGGTCTCTTTTGTTCAAATTATTCGTTATAAAAAAAAAGAGTACGTAACATTCGACGAGCCCCGTAATCTGACTGACTATGACGAACTGCTGCAAAACTGTGGAACGATTAAAGAGAGAGGGGTGTACGTACGGGGGTCGAGGGCGAGAGCGAGAGCGAACGAAGAAACTCGCTGAAAATTACCGCCGACATTTATCGTCTTCTTTCGACGTTCGATGGTAAGTAAGTCGAAGAAAAATAAGACGTACCGGTCTATCTCTCGTTGCCAGAAAATCTGGCAACAATTTTCCCGCTCACGGCGAAAATGATGACGGAACTGCTCGCGCTCGAGAGAGGCTGAGAGGAAGGAGGGGATTTCTATTCCTGTATATAGCATATACAGAGCGGTGTGTATTTCTGTTTGTTTCTTCTTTCGGCCGTCTGACACCGCGTTTCATTTTCTCGTCGCGGTAACATCGACGGTAATCACGGAGAAATCTCGGTGATTTAGTTTATTCTTCTTTCTACTTTGAGACCCCTTAACTTTAAGCGGGGCTCGGTGTTTTTCCATTTGTCTTGTGTGTCACGTATCCGGTTCTCCGATTTAATCTGCGTTTCCTCGAGTACAACCGTCTCTAGGAGCAATGCCGGGATAAGCGCGCTCTCGTTGCTCCTTACTTTCGCAAAGTTCGATGTTAAACGTTCCGCATAAGCTTTATCTCATTAGTTCCGCAGTGCTTGAGAATGTTTGAGAGACTTGGACTCTGAGATATCTGGTATGGTGGTACGGTGGCGCGCGTGCTCCTTATCGATAACGTTTCGTCGTGTAAAAAGCTGGACTCGAGTAATCGAAGCCCGTTTCGCAGAGTAGCGCCTCTTGCTCGTTTTCACCTTCGAACGACGGGACGGCCTAGTTATGCCGATCGATGGCTGATGCCTGCTGCCTGCTGCCTCGTAGCTGCCGCTATATTTTGCTACACCAATCTCTGCATCTTCGATAAAGATCGAATCGTATTCGGGCATTACGACACGTCACCTCCGAAAGTGGAACACGCCCGGCTTGTGTGTGTACACGCTCTCCGGTAGCGAAACGACATAAGATAAATAAGGGTGGGCTAAATTCGGAGCGTTTTTCACGTGTTGCCTGTCGCCCTATCGTCGTGCAATAACTGATCACGCGCGCGCGCTCGCGTTCGGAGCGTTATCGGAAAACCTCCAGAGTAACGTATATAATGTATATAATGTATATAACGGTTGCAAATTATCTTCCACTCTCTGTCTCATGCTGCTCTCCGAAGGTACGTTACGACGTTTATTAACGACGTCCTCGATATTATTAGTAGACGGCGAAATTAAAGCGGTAGTAACGAGAGAGCGGTCGGCAGACGCGCGCGTCTCTCCTTCTGAGGCTCTTATCGCGGCGATATATAATTGCTTTTATATTCCCACGTGTATGATGTGTAAATATGTATACATATATAATTATTACATATGCGCGCACGTATGCATTCTACGCAGGGCGCCGACTTAAATCTTTCCGCGTTGGACGCGTGTTATTGTGGCACCCTAGAAAGAGAGCGGGGCTGGTCCCGGTCGCGACATTTGCACCGTGCCGCGCCGCGCCGCGCCGCGTCGCGCCGCGCCGCGTCGCGCATTGCACAATCGGCCGTAAAATCAACATTGACATAAGCTCCGGCTGCACAAAGGCTGCATTACGTGCGCGGCAGGATGCACATGCGCGCAATTTTTCCGGTCGTGTCTCCGTCGCCGACGGAGGCGAGGAGAAGGGTGAGAGAGAGAGAGAGAGAGGGGGGGAGGGAGGAGGCAGTGGTAGGGACAAAATTGGATTACGGACTTTTTATGTGTTGCCGCGTGGCTCTCGCCGGGATACGGATACCTCGTTTACACGGTGTTGTACATACGACGACGTCTTACTCTTACTACTGACGACAATGATGACGACGACAACGACGACGACGACGACGACGACGACGACGGCGATGACGATACCGTTTGTTGGTGGCGAATGCGCGCGCGGAATTTGAAGTTACAAAGAGCGGAAAAAAACAATCGCGCGTGGACACGTTGTCATCAATTCGGGAATCAAACAGAAGTGACCATGTTAAAAATCATCCTTCTTTTCTCTTTTTACGGCGGAAAAGGAAAAAAGTCGCTTTTATATGATATTCCGATATTTAAATATTGATACGGTGAAAGTAGTGCAGTATTAATTTATAGCGCGTTTTTCGACGGCGCAGCGTATCCTCGTATAAGAGGAATAATGTAGTAGGCGTGCACGTTTTCTTATTCGATATACGCGTCGACGACGACGACGACGACGACGACGAAGACGACGAAGACGACGAATACGACGACGACAGTTTGCTGACGCTTTATCGATTACGCGTGCTCGCGACTGGGCGATTTGAGCCTTGTCCGAAAGAATTGATATCGCGCGCGCGAAATTGTTGCCTCAGGCGGCAGTAATTTGCGGAAGATTGATACGTGCGCGCGAACGCTCTTGCCTTTGCAAGTATACGGTGTGTGTTTCGCACGTGCGAGAATATCGGCACGTCATCGGCTACGAACAACTACAATGCTCCGTAGACAGGCGACAACGACGGCGACGATGAAGAAATAACGAAATTCCAAGCGATGTCGTCAACGGCGATAAAAAGCTAATTGATAGATATTTCATGAAACATCGGCGGCGGGCGCATATTTTCGCACAGGTGTAACGCGCTAGCTGACGCGCCACTCTCTCTCTCTCTCTCTCTCTCTCTCTCTCTCTCTCTCTCTCTCTCTCTCTCTCTCTCTCTCTCTCGCTCACTCGCTCGCTCACTCACTCGTTCACTCACTCGCTCTCTCGCTCACTCACTCGCTCTCTCTCTCTCTCTCTCTCTCTCTCTCTCTCTCTCTCTCTCTCTCTCTCTCTCTCTCTCTCTCTCTCTCTCTCTCTCTCTCTCTCTCTCTCTCTCTCGCCTCGCTCGAAGCGGAATCTCCGATAATATTTGCTCATTATTTCGCGAGTAATTTCACCGTTAATTTAATTTCTCGCCGCCGTGCCCCTGGCGTGTCCGACTACTCGCCTCTCTCGAGTTTGTTCTTTCCGTTTCCCCGACTCTCAGCGGATCCTCCTACACGGTTTCCAGTGGCACCATTGCCGCCGTGTCGCTCTAATATCGCGGTAGTTACGACGTTTGAATTGTTTGCGCAGTAGGTCGAACTAAATGGGACATTGGACGGAGAAGGTGCGCGAATGAGCCGGCGAGTGAAAAACGCGCGCGCGCGCGCGCGATGGAGTGTCACCGACGGTGGCGCGAAAACCAGAGAGGAAACGAGAGAAAAATAAGCCAGTAATAGGGAGATGGAAGTGGTGAGGAGCGTTCCGCTGAAACTTTCTACTTCGCCAGATTGAAATTGTTTTTCATCGCTTCTCCTCCCCACGAGCGGCGCGGCGCGAGAATAAGCGTTGGCACGATTGCGCCGGAGCAAATTCAAACATCCTATCTCTCTCTCCGTCGCTCTTTCGTTTTCTTCGCTCGCCGCCACTCGTCTCTCGATTTATCGCACGTCGGTTCGTCTCAAAGTCGCCTCACTGCGGAATATTATCGTTTTGATCGTCTCATTGACGCATCGTGCGTTATCGCCTCTAGCGAGACGAGGGGGGGGGGGCACCCTTGCCTTGTGGTCGACGCTCGCGCAGTTGGCGCAGTTTGCTTTTCGCCTTGAATTATAGACACATCCCGTCGATCCCACGGGAACCATACTGTGTGTGCGCGCGCACGCGCGCGCGCGATAGGACATCGTTTCATTTCCCGTGGTCTTCCGAATTTCCCGTCTCTATTCGCGTGAAAATATTCTCCGGAGGATCAGAATAGCGACCATTAACCAATCGAGCCTGTGGAAGATACGCGTTGGTCTCTCGCTTTAAAATCATTAGCGGTGGCGGCGGGGCCTAGGCACGTGTACGTGCATACACGCGCCGTCAGCGCGCAGCCGTGTTAAATGGAAGATATCTTTCCCACGCGGAAATATTCGTGATTAGCAATCGCAAATCGCTCGACCAACGGAGCACTCGAACGCAAATAGCGATCAGCGTCTGCGTTTCGATATCAGTCGAAGCGTCGAAGCGTCGACGTTGGCGTCGGCGTCGGCGTCGGCGTCGGCGTTCGTTAAGCTTCTTTTTGTTTCTTCTACCGCTCATGAATCACCCCTGTGTTCCCGATATCAGAGAAACCGACGATGGTATCCAGTGACATGGTATATAATGCATCATTTATGTACTCTTTGCCGTTAATTTTTTTGCGACCCATTAACATGAAAGAACTGTCGTCGACAGGATTCCCTTTTCCTCTACTGATATTCTGATAAGCCGCGATGTTTAGTTTGAGCGTCGCGGAAAATAAAATCAAACGTTGGAAAATATAAAATGTTTCTTGGACTTTTTGGGAGAATGGAGTCTGTCTCTCTCTTTCTCTCTCCCTCTCCTTCTCTCTCTCTCTCTCTCTCTCTCTCTCTCTCTCTCTCTCTCTCTCATGTTCGCTGCACGCATACAGTCACACACGAGATTTACAAACAATCTACGCCCCGTCGGACGACTGGCTTTTAACAACGCGAAGCGACATGCAAACAAAACGGGCTGCGATTCATCGCGCTTCGTAATCTGTAGGGGTAAGCTGTGTTCCTATCACCGCCAACGAGAGCGAGCTGTTGCGCAGACGGGAAAGAGTCAAGTCCGAGAGAACGGTGTCGAGAAATTAGCGTGGTTGTGTGCGCGGGTCAACGAGCTAAAAAAGCTCTCTTTCTCTGTCTCTCTCTCTCTCTCTCTCACACACACACACACACACACACACACAAGCCGTGTCTTCTCATCAGCGCGGCCACAGGGCCCGCATAATTTTACAAAACAGCGAGACGTGGCCCGCGTTGCCGTTGCCACACCCCAGCCCTTGCGTTCGTTCCGCTCGTTCCGCTCGTTTCGAGCGTGTGAGCGCGCGTGTACAACTATTTTTACATTAACGTGCAAGCCGCCGGTGAAACAAACGACGACGACGTAGCAGGCGGCGTAAGCATATTCCGGTAGGAATTTTACGATTATCATAAACACGCTGAGTGAGACCGTAAATACGGGGGGATGTGGTAAATGGTGCTCTAGCGACGTCACGCATTCCTCGCTCCTGACGGCGATGACGATACAAGAAAGCGTCGTGTGCATGCGTTATTCGCGAACATTAGGTATCCATCAGCCAGCTTTTCTAGATACATCGGCATCTATATGTAAATTCGCGATGGATATCGTGCGTCCGATTCCGAGCATCTCGCTCCGACACCGTCTCCGACACAGTTACGTAGTTGACGTATCGGTGCCTCTCGATGGTCATCTTTCTCGCCGCGACGTCTTCCTCCTAGCGGAGGTGATGATGCAAAGTAATCCTGCGCGATCACAGTCCTGCGCGAGTTGCACATCGCGTTACACTAGACTCGTCTGCGATTTGTGCGCGTACGACCGACGTGGACATTTTGACGCGAATGCGCTACTCTCCGCTCTCTCTCTCTCTCTCTCTCTCTCTCTCTCTCTCTCTCTCTCTCTCTCTCTCTCTCTCTATTCTACCTATCCTCTGCCCTAAGCACTAAGGACACGCGCGAGAACGCGGACGAGTTGTATATTATATTACGACGAATCATCGAATTGACGATTATCGCTTTTTAATTCCACGTTTTCGATTGCTTTTTCATTGAATCACAAATGTGTCCCCGCGCCAAATTCCCTTTATTGTTTCTGCCGCGGTTATTGCCTTTCCTTTGCATTTCTCTCTTTATTATTCCGGCTCGTTTACGGCGGAATATGCGGTATAAATTATGCCGCAATTCCGCGGTAAGTTATCGATTTTATAGCATTCATGTCGACGATACATACATAATTACACGCAGAATCGCAGCATTGTTGCGCGGTTATGCCTGGCATGTAGTATTTGTCAGTGGCGTAATCGGGATTGGAAAAACGTTAGGGGTGGTGGTGATGGTGGCGGCGGCGGCGGCAGCGGCAGCGGCAGCGGCAATATGAATTCTAAGGGTGCCATGGTCGACGGTGCGCGAAAAAGATGGGCGGGAATAAAAGCGAGGTTGCCGGCGGGCTAGGTAGGGTGAGACGGGATGGGAGCGATCGCGCCCGCGGACCCCACGTTGATCGAAATGAAATTTATGTTACAATATTGACCGGTTGCTCCACTCTCGCTTCCTGCGTCAAGATGCGCGCGCGAGTTCACATAAGCGTCGACACCGTCTCGCTGTCGCGCGTTAAAAGCGACGAAAACATTGAATTCAGTGACTAGGCGAATACCGCGTACGCGAATATCGATATTATAACACGGAGGTTTCTAACCTCCGGCAATATTAATTCATCTTGCGCGATATTAAACGTTCGGCGTCGCGTCGTCGTACCGAATCGTGACACGGTCGCGAGAGATTATCGCTAATTAATGTTACAAAAATAAAATCCCACAAGCTATTCGAGTCTCTGTGTGCAACTTTACGACGATATTGAATTAATATCTGATTAATTTTTAATATTTTATCGGAATGAATCGCGCAAACTGTCATTTTCATCGCGGCGTGAGCGAATGTAAAATTTACTGGAACATATGGAACATATGTAACGCGTGTTCGTGTATGAATATTTAATATGTATATTTTCAAAGTAATTAAGTTAAATATCCAAATGAGAGTTAATATGTAATCATCGATAAAGCTTTCGCGCACGGGAAGAGCTCGTAACAATTATAATTTTTACGTTTCGCTGTCCCTTCTCTTCTCTCTCTCTCTCTCTCTCTCTCTCTCTCTCTCTCTCTCTCTCTCTCTCTCTCTCTCTCTCTCTCTCTCTCTCTCTCTCTCTCTCTCTCTCTCTCTCTCTCTTTCTCTCTCTCTCTCCCTATACGTGTGTGTGCAATATTATTATTGTTACGCTTGTTTGCGTTTAATGGAACAGCGGCTTTTCGGTAAGATCGCGCGCGTTTCTCGAGATCACGATCGGGGATCTACGGCCAGACCCGTAATTTCCCGAAGCTGACGCCTATGTGTATCCTCGGACCGTACTCTGCCTGCAATCTATATATGCATATGTGGTAGACACAATATGCGGCGTTCATATCCGAACGCGAGGAGGGTTCGCATGGATGCGCACACCGTGCAGTCGGCACGTGACCGAGTCTCCGGCGAAGGGTGAAGCTTCGTTTGCCAAAACGGGGTGAGAGAGCGTGCGATGAGGGGTACGGGAGGGTTCGGCGTCCCGTCGTAGTTTGACGACGACGACGACGACGACGGTGATGCATCGGAGAGAACGACGCGGCAGGGGTCCCCCTACCACTCGTGAAAACCAAAGTGGGATTCTGCGTGGTGTTACGTGGCCTGTTTTATGATATTAAATCACGCTGCGCACACTCGCTTCCTGCCATCCGGCCAACTTGTTTCGTTCTCCATGAGACACGAGCTAACGCAGTAAGATACAATGGACCGAAGCGCGCGTGCGCACGCGCGCGCGCGCGAGAGAGAGAGAGTGAGAGAGAGAGGGAGAAAGAGGCTCGTGCCTTCTCGTAAGCGACACCCTCGGTCTAGCAAATTGATTTCATTTGCATAGTTCGCGGCTATTGTGCGCACCTAGCGACCGAGCGCGCGTCGCACACGCTGCCACGTGGACGGTGTGGACGGTCGCTCGGAGTGTACGGCGGCGGCGGCGGTCACTGGGCGCGCGCGCATGATCCGCATGATCCTCTTGAGCGCGTCTGTTACGCACTTGAGATAATGCGTTCCGCTCAGGAGTCGGATGACTTTAATTCTCTGAAACCCCCGGATGTGAAACAATGGGATGGCGAAAGGAGGAGGAGGAGGAGGAGGAGGAGGAGGAGGAGGAGGAGGAGGAGGAGAGAGAGAGAGAGAGAGAGAGAGAGCGCTCTCAGTGTCTCTGTGACGAATTTCCATATAACATAAACACGCTCGGCTTAGGACTTGCAACTCCAACTCGGTCAGGATTGAACGGGATCTCTCGTGAGAGATACTTTTATATTTATCGTCACTTGCGGCAGAGCGACAGACAGAATGAAGGGAAGTCAAGAGCTTCGAATCTACCGCTGTCTAGGTCGCCCGTTACGCGGTGCGCAGGGAAATAAGCGCGTCTTTCAAACTCACACCGAGCTGGTGTTTGCTGATTCTACCGCTAACCTACCGCGTGTATAGCTACGCCTCCGCTCGCGGGGTGTCGTCGTGCGAAACGAATGCCAAGTATACCGCCAAGTGTCGACGGAACGCCCAAAGGGGTAGCTTGCACTCTTTGTGCTTGTGCTCTTTCCCTTGACTTTCGCTTTTCTGCCGCGAATAAAAACGTGCGTGAAAACGCGCAACTCTCTGTGCAAAATAGCGAGAATAGCCGAGGCTAAACTCCCAAGTCCTGCCCTGTCCTGCAAGTTTCGGGACGTACGTTGTATCGCGGAGAGAGTTACACGGACTCTATTGTGTACTCCTCCCGTGATGTTGTGCACGCTGAAATATTACGAACAATGCGTTGTCAGAGTAAAATAATACTCGAAGCGCAGAAATTAATATCTCAACATCATCCTCCTCCTTTTGCTCCCGTCATACACAATACACACACACACACACACACACACACACACACACAGAGGGTAGTAAATCAAACAACCTTCTTGCTCCGTTGGCAAGAAAATGTCGCGAGAAACCGTTAAGTACCACGCTCGCGTGCGCATACTTTGCATTTTCGCTGCTTATCACGTTGCTCGATTCTTACGACGATTCCTATAAATTCTTATTTCTTCAAATGTCTCGGAGAGAGTAAAGGAATTACCATCGTTAATCTTCCGAGATGCACGACTATAAAGCAACTGAGAGACGCGGCGTTACGATCTCGCGTCACGAGGCGCGTTATAAAGCATCTGACGTAACCAGTCAGTGGAGTCATACGGAGCGTCGATAACGATCGCACCTCGTGTCGTTTCGGTCTCCATATAATGATCGAGTTCTGCGCTCTCTCTCTCTCTCTCTCTCTCTCTCTCTCTCTCTCTCTCTCTCTCTCTCTCTCTCTCTCTCTCACGCTCTCTCTCTCTCTCTCTCTCTCTCTCTCTCTCTCTCTCTCCTCTATCATTATTACCGAAGCTAGAAGTATGTTTTTATTACCGACGCGTGCGTGTTATACACCTCCTCTCCTGGCTGCAACGCCTAATGCACGCAAAGGCGCGTGCGAGTGAGAGATTAGCGTTGCGAATCACACGTAGTACATATTCAAGTGCGTGCGCGTCTCTTCGTTGCAATTGTACATGCTCTGTCTGCTACGTGCCCTCCTCACATGAGTCGCGCGTGCTCGCGTCTGCTCGATGTCTAATTGTTTCATGCTCGCGATCTCTTACTCTCTCTCTTTCTCTCTCTCGCGTGAGGAGGCAACGAGTCGTGTTCGTGAACTTAGTTACTTAGGCCCTTGTCCTATTAGTGTGCTGACCGATAGCGGCGCGATAGCGCGACACAAAGATAGGTACGCCGATTCCGCTTGTGTCGCGTCGGCGAACGACGGTGTTGTTTTTTGTTTAACTCTGCCGTCCATTGCAGATATGCCTATGCGACGCGCGCATGCATCAACGATCGGCTGCGATGCATGAGAACGTTGGCTGATAAATTTCGACGCCGATGATTGGAAAAGACAAGTCTGGGATGCGGTCGGGTCGCCGCACGGCTGGCGAACCGACGCGGGCGGCGACGCGACCAGAAAAGTCGGCGTGGAAAAGTCCGTTTGTCGATTGTCGCTTGATCTCTTTGGATTACGCCGAAACGCGCGACGCGTTCCCTCGCGTGCGCGCGCTCGGTTTCATTATGCGGGATCGTGAGAGGCTCGCGCTTAAGCCCCACGCGCGCCTCCGGCCGGCCGCAGCCCGGAAATGGAAATGGAATTTCACCGTGATTTTATGCGACGTATAGCATATACATGTATACGCACACGCACAAGCACACGTCGACGACCTCGTCGTCGCGGCCCCGATTTAATTCGCCCCGATAACAAACTCGATTGACATGCGGCAATTTGTTCCGCATAGGATGAGCCGCGAAATGAAATTATTAAATTTGAGATTGCGCAGAGAGAGAGAGAGAGAGTGCTTTTTGCGGTGCTTATACGATCGGCGGGCGAACGTTCGGGGGACCTCCACGTTTGAATCATCGCGAAAAGCCTACGAGCATACGAGTGTGATTATATTAAATTCGCGGTAAATACATGTTCGCTCTTTGATTCGCACGAAGATATTACGTTATTGTGTGTGCAAGCGAGCGTGCGTGAAAATGTACGCCATAAATTCCATAAAAATCATTCTTTTAGCGTGCATTTTAAACGCTCGTCCGAAAACGTGAACGAAAGAAACAACAGGAGCGGCGGTTGGGGCGCGCCGCGAGGCGGGAAATGTAAAGCGGAATCGAAGAATCAAATTCTCGGCGTTGTATTTTGCAAGAGACACACTGGCTACTGCCTCGGGTCGGCCGACTCAGAAATATCAACGTCCTCATTGTTAACCGGTCTTCCCTTTAGCCTCAAAGCTGAAGCTATAAAAATGTCCAAGTCCATCTGGATCAGCCTCATCTATAATCCATTTGTCGCTTCGCGCTCCACTTACATTTATCTTCGAAATTCTCCTTGAACGTGCCGGCAAGTCGAGAGCTGTGCAGGCAGCGGCGACGCCGCCATCGCGCGCGCACACAGTTTCGGCATAATGCAACGACCGACTCTCGTTCTCGGTGGTAATGTCAACGAATAGAAACGAACGAAACTAAAGTGAAATTTATTCCCCTTAATCCCCTTCTATCGCGCAGGAGTAATTTATCGTGGCTCATAGATCGCCCCCGTCTGTCCGTCCGTCCGTCCGCCCGCCCGCGCCGCCGCTCTCGCTTCTTTTTCCTGCCGCGCTCGCGCTCTCTTTGTTCTCGTGCCGAGCGAACGAGAAGCGAGAAGCGAGAAACTGGTAGTAAAAAGCGTTTGTATCGGTCGAAACGGCGCTACGTGCAACGAATCTACCGCGGAATTTTTAATTTAGAGTCGGCGGCGGCGGCGGCGGCGCGCTTTGCTCGTCGTCCTCGTGGGGAGTCTCGGGATCCCTCGAAGAGTCAAAGAACGAAGAGCGTACCGTCCGAGTCGCGCAACGCGTGTCAAATCAGTCGCTAGCGCTGATACAAAATTAAGATTGACCGGGACGTGTACATTGGCGGGAGAATGTGAAAGTCACACAGAAAATGTCTTGCGGTCTCCGTCTCTGAAATTCTTCGCGCAAACGTAAAATGCGACGAGCGTGCTTGACTCGCTCGTCGCATTTTATATCTATTTGCGAATGATTCTCTAATTTCCACATTAACAGTATCGTAACGGTAAACTCGTAACGGTTGTTCCTTTCTCCTCAGTGGTTTGGCGAATTATCATCGGGCTCTACGGACGACGCGGCGAATTTTATGCGACGTCGTTTGACGCTCCTCGAGACGAGCGCGTCGATCGTAAACCTATTTAAAACTTTTCCCGCGAGTATACGTGTGAGAGCGGTCACGAACGAGCGTCATGCCGCTGCGGCATGACAATTTGATTATTGATTATTCGATCATTCGATATTTTATGACGGACGGGGAAGAAGCAGAAAGAGGGGGGAGGGGAGCAGCGAAACCGAAACGCAATCGCTCTGCAGGTGTTTTTGACAATCGACATTTTATTTTTAATTCTTGGAACGAAAGAATTCGCGTTCTGACATCGCACGCGTGATATCGTGTAGATGATATTGTGTATGTTGCGGCGTTGCGCTAAAACGACGCGGCGTCGCAAATAGCGAATGGGCGTTGCGATAAAGCAACGACGGGGGAGAGACGACGTCGCTCTCGGATTAAGCGGAAGGATGATTTCACTTGTCCGAGTTTGAAACTGATCCGCAACGAGCGCGAAACTGGTGTTAACTTTCTCGCCAACTGCCTGTTAGCTGCCAATCAAGGGAGCGGACTGAGCCTCCGTCTCTTACGCGATTAAATCATAATTCAGCTCGGAGATTCTTTTTCGCGTCGAGCCGCTTCCGCGTTACGAATACCACGCCGTGGTATTATTGTGTCACCGAGAATTGAATGGCTCGCAAAGGGTCCTAATTTCCAGTTTCTCGGCTTTAAACTCCCTCTCCTTCCCCTTTCCTCGTCTTCCTCCCCTACCCTCTCGCGTTCTGTCTTTTTCTCGTTCTTCTCATCAGTTTCGTCACAAGTGTGCTCGAGACGCAACAACTGATGCACCACGCTTGCACGGCGAGATATACCTGCGACCTCCCACTCCTCCGGCTCTCTTCCCTCTGCTGGTTTGCTGGTGGTCTTTCGCTCGCAGCGATCATATTTCCATCTGCGCGTCTGCTGCCGTTGAGATATCGACGGCAATTTCGAGGGGCAATGTTATTCTCTCTCTCTCTCTCTCTCTCTCTCTCTCTCTCTCTCTCTCTCTCTCTCTCTCCCTCTCCCCCCCCCCCCCCCCCCTCTCCTCTCTCTCTCTCTCTCTCTCTCTCTCGACGGTATCCTTCTTTCGCGGGATATCGAGCAAATTCACCGAGTATTCCAGCAACGCGATAATAAGATTTGTCTATTTACATAGCGGTTGAACCGTCGTCGCCGATAAAAATTCCACGCGAATATTTCGAGCTTTAAATTCGTGCGCACGAGATAGAATCTCAATTACAATTCTCTCTGGCTTCTCTCTTCCTTTCGCCTTTCGCCTTCGTCCGATAAGCACATCCGCGGCGACGTGGATCGCGGCTTCTCTGCGTTTCGCATCGCGCGGGAACGTTATACACGACGAACATGTGTTAATCGCGTCAATCGCGTTAATCGTGTCCGTACGAATCTTTTCCTCACTTCGGTACTACGTCGTTCGCGCTCTCGCGCGCGACAATCCCATTTCATCGACATTTCAAACCGCCCCCTCTTCTCGCTCGAGTATCTTTCGTTGTCTCTCTCTCTCTCTCTCTCTCTCTCTCTCTCTCTCTCTCTCTCTCTCTCTCTCTCTCTCTCTCTCTCTCTCTCTCTCTCTCCCTCTCCCTCTCTCTCTCTCTCTCTCTCTCTCTCTCTCTCCCTCTCTCTCTCTCTCTCTCTCTCTCTCTCTCTCTCTCTCTCTCCGCACGTCTATCTCGGTGCGTCCGCGGAAACCTCCTTGAAATCAAATTCTACACTCTCGCCTCTCCTCCATCTCGTTACACACACGCGCGAATCGCTTCGACTCCCCGTCGTCAGTCCTCTCTCATCCGCGAGTCGAATGAAGAAGAAAGAAAAGAAAGAGACGAAGAAAATGCCGCCGATGCTCCTTCATTCGCGAAATCCGCGATCGAGTTAACTCTCTCAGTTACGCGTCCTTATCCTCTTTGCGGAGTCGGTCGCGCGCTCGCAATGGATTCCGATAACCGACTATACTCGACCGTTCTCGTTCTCTTTCGCGTGTTCGACGTATCGACACGATCGAATTGTACACCTTTTCCCTTTTTCTTTCGTTTCCTTTTTCGGCGCGACGCCGACGCCGACGCCGACGCCGACGCCGACGCCGACGCGGTGTGTTTGTCGTCCGTCCCCCTCGTGTTTTGCTCGTTTCGCGATTCTGCCGCGACGCGGATTACCCGCGCGCGCGACGCGGATTAGCTTAGGTCCGGCGCGCGGCGTTTGGTCTTTTTCGTTGCCGTGCGTAAATTATGAGTTCTGTAAGCCGCCCTCTTTCGCCCACTCAAATGCGGAACGGAGATTCGTCAATCGATCGATAAGAGCATTTTTCCTGTGAATTATCCCGGGCAAACATCTCCCTGATAACAAACAATATTTTACTTGCTTATGACGAAAATACAGAAATGACGGACGTTAATTAATTCTGTAATATTTCTTCTGTAACTTGCGCGCAGATTGAATTGTCGGTTGTTTATTTACGGGCGAGCGTATTTATCTGTACGCGTTTTCCGCGCTTAGCGTGAACACGGCTGAATTTTTCACCATTTTGCAAACTTTCCGCTACTAATTATGTATATTATTTGTTTTCAGGTGAGTACAAACGAGCACGCACGGGCAATTTATTATTTATGATGGGTGCAATCTCTTGAAAATATCAACTGGCGGAACACGGGGTATGTGTGACTGAGTTGAGACGTGTAACAGGATAATTACTCATCTGTCTTGTGATTTAAATCGCAAAAAGCGAAGCTTTCGGTTTTGCTTCGTTCCTCCTTCTTTCGCCCCATCAAGCCACTTGTGCCCTTATTTTCATCAATTTCTCACTCGATCGATTGACCCGAGACGGACATCGTTTTTAACGCGTTCTTATAACGCAATCGAGAAAGAACGGCAGCTTTTCCCAACGCAAATTACTTGACGCGCGATTGTGCCAAATCGACAAATCGATATCGCGACGGCACGCGCGCGCGCGCGCGCACACACACGGTAATTATGCGCGTATGCATATTACATACATAACGTCCGTTATACCGGGCGCAAAGAGCGATCCGAGCGTAAGTTCCGCGGGCGAAAAGCAGCCCCGGGGGTGTCGTTCTACCGTCAATGGGCCGTCGCTGTTGCTGTGATAATTTGCATTTTGCCCGGGCCCGGGGTTTGATCGTCAACTACAGGCGACTAATTGCTCGGCAGAGTAAACGCTCGGCTTTATCTTGACGAGCCGAGCGAAACCACCGATCCACGCGGCCGTTCGTTTTCCATTGTAACTTTTGTTTAAAATTATTAACGCGACTTGATTATAGGTGGAGCGCGCGTGAGGCCACTGTGTGTGAGCGCGATAATCAAATAATCGCGAGCCGCGTCCTTCCTTCGTAAAATGGATTACACCGGTCGCCAGTGGTGGATGACGAGGCGCGGGCGACGCAAGGAGGGAGGGAGCGTGGAAGAAACGTAGATTTAAACAGTTAATGGCGCTCCCATAGCCGAGATAATCTTTTTCCGATCCGAGCGAGCGAGTGTGCGCGAGTTAATTCCTCGCGGGTGTGGATTTGCGATGTCGGCAAATCGTTCGCCGGGCGGCTACCGCGCCGAACCGTCTTTCCAGTCTTTCCAGACGGCGTTTCTCTCCTCTCTGTTACGCGAGATGATCGCTACAGGTGTTCCGCGCGCGCGCGCGCGCGCGCACCATCGGAGCTTATTTAACGACGCTCTTGCTGATCCGGGGTCCGGCATTTGTAACAACAAGCGTCCTTTTAATAATGAGGTGTCGCCCCCGCCGACACCTCGCTTGATGTTTCAGCGTGATGAAATCGTTAACGGCGATGGCGCACGTAATGTGCGATGATGTTTCACGTAAACCAAGGCAATGATTCTCTTAATTTCTCCAGAATTTGTCGCCACGATCGCGATTAATAACGAGATTCTCGATAATCGAGTTTGTCGGTGTATTCGCCAATGTTTTCCTCTCCGTTACGCGAAATATACGCGCGTGCATCGTATATTCAAGCATGCATCGGCATTTAAACTTCGTATCGGTTATCAGTGGTTAAAAATGTGCCTCCATAAGGTAAAGTTTGCTCGATTTTCTTCCGTCGCGCAATGGCACACATGCAACAACACACACACACACACACACACGCATATTTCGTCTCTCTTGAAATTTTCAGGCCTTTTCCGCGAAGCTTTATATACGATATTGCCGGCGAAAATTGCGCTTACACACACATATCTCGAGATGCTCTTAAATAAAGGATGCAGCGACCGTGCCGACAAATCCACGACGAAGCCGTTATTTGGTTGCTCGATAAATTTCATAGAGATAAGACGCGGGGGAAAACGCGAAAGGCAGCGAAGGGGAAGAGAGAGAGAGGGAGAGAGGGAGGGAGAGAGAAGAGAGAGAGAGAGAGAGAGAGAGAGAGAGAGAGGGAGAGAGGGAGGGAGAGAGAGAGAGAGAGAGAGAGAGGGACGATTTTCATATTACTGCAAACGGTCTGGATCGCGTGCCACATTAAAGCCTCGCTTTGAGAAGTAGCCCATAAATAACGTAATAACGGCGAAAACACGTGCGACATTGTTCTTCCGACATTAATATACGCGACATTCATTCTCTTGTTTATTTCGTGTCAATTAATATCGAGCAAAAGCCGGCAATTGATTTAAAATTCGATAACCAGTCTTTCGTCTTATCGTGGAAAACATTTCTAATCGTATTCGATCGTTATTGATTTTCTCCCTCTTCCTCATCTTCTCCTTTTTATTCCTTCTATTTACGGGGTAAACTTGTTGTAATTTCAGCGGCTGACGAGTACAATAGCCCGCGGTTTTCGAGATACACCATGATAATTTACATCAATTAGATTTCTCCTCGAGACTTATTTTCAACTTTCGGCAAGTAGGCTCTTGTAGGCAGCACGCGCGGAGGATTCGCTCTGATTTACGCTCACGTTCGTAGGAGGACCGCCTCGCCTCGGAAGGAAAATTCTTCCCTCTCGCCCCCTCGACGACTCAGCCTCGTTCTAGATTTTCCTTGTTTGTTTTTACCGCCTGTCTTAGACAATCTTCCTTTCCTTTGCCTTTGCGAGTAGTCTTATTGCTCTCGTTTATTGATCACGGTTTTTATTTCTCCCGCATCTCTACCGTGAGTACGCACTGCAATGCAATGCAAGTACTACTCAACTGATTTTCCTCTCATTATCACATCGGTTGCCGCGGAGATTTCTGTTATTTTTCGCAAGCTCCACACGGCGCGGCGCAGTGGTACACGCAGTGGTTGCATCGGGGGAAATCGACGTTTCGCGATCTCCCCCGATGCAAGGATTATTTCGAAACGGCTTCCGATCGACCGTCGACTGTCGGCCGACGATAATACGCGAACGGGGAATTACTACCGGTGCCGGTGTGTGTGTGTGTGTGTGTGTTCCAGTCGTTTCGAAAGTAATTTTAACATCCTCGTGTCGGACGTGGCGGCGAAGAGCTTCGCCTGACTTCATCCAAAGCGTGCTGGCTGGCGGTGGAGCTTCACGCGAGCGGGCGTTGAATCTCGAAGCTACACGTATTATACCGCGCGTCTGATCCCCGCTTTAAGCTCGCGGATGTAATCGCGGGAAATGGGCAATGGCGGCCGTCTGATCTGATAATCGCACGCGCGCGCGCGCGCGCCCCTGCAGCGATTGCTGCTGGCCTGGGCTACACGTATAGCGCGCGCTACATTCACACGTGGTTCGCCGCGCCGCGCCGCGCCGCGCCGCGGCGCATCTTGTCTACGTCGCGCGCTGCCCGCTACCTACCTACCTATCTACCTTCCTGCCTGCTTGCCTGCCTACCTGCCTGCCTGCCTGCCTGCCTACCTACCTTCCTTCCTACCGTACATACCGTGTGTGTGTGTGTGTGTGTGTACGCACATACGTACGTGCGGAAGTACAGTGTCTGAAGTACGACAGAATACGAGAGAGATAATTGCCACGTGGAAACGCCAGTTTGTTATACGCCGGCCGTTATCCGTCGCAACGGTACGTTTTTCCGGATCTAGGAGCCGGCGTTGCCCCACCCACCCACTATAAACGGCATCGTGTTTGCGAAATAAAACGTCGCTTGTGCTCTATTGTACGACAGCTCTTTCGACCGTACGTCGACCATTGTTGCGCGTGACCGCCGCCCGGCGATGCTATCACGCGGTCGCCCTCGAGCGAGAGCGACTCGGGATTTTCTTTTTTTTTTTTTTTTTGCTGCGCGAATAAAGTTGACGCGCGCAAGTGGCGGCAAGTGCTGATGAAAGCGCTGGGCGTTTCTTTTTACGTGAAAAATCTTGTAGTCCTGAGAATAAGAGAATTCGGGTTACGGTACGCCGGCTGCGTCCTTGCGCCATTCGCACGTGTTTATTACGCATCTGCGCGTCGCTAAGGTTTTCCCCGTGCTCGCGACTGGCACGATGAATCATGTGGACACGAGGGGAGAGGGGGGAGGGCTAGATAAACTGTAAACAAAACGCGTGCTATTTTTTGAATGTGTATGTGTGTGCTCGGTTCTTTGTGAAATTCATTATCCGCCGCTGTTGCGTCGATCGCGCAAACTCGCGCATCGCGCCAAATGTGTAATCGCGCATCTATTATTCTTTTTGAATACGCTTGAAACCGCGCGCACATTTTCGCCGCGCGGCCACAGTTGTAACCACAGTTGCGCGCCGTTTCCTCCCGTGCACAAGCACCATTATTCTTTCGCTGTGGCTCGATGGACCGATGGGCTTTTCGCGGCAACTGCTGCCACAAATAGCAGAGCATTAATTTTGCATCCTCGTGGCTCCGCAGCGCGCGGCTGCAAAGGATGCCAACGATTCTCAGTTTTTTTTTCCGCGATATCTCGTTGTATCCGGCGTGGCCTGTGCGAAAGATGGAACAAGTTGATCGCAAGCGTTTCACACAATGTGTGAACGAGAGAGAGAGAGAGATGGACGGGTGGATAGATGGATAGAGAGAGAGAGAGAGAGAGAGAGAGAGAGAGAGAGAGGGAGGGAGAGAGAGAGATTCTCTATTTACAAATTACGTTTCTCTCGCGTTTCCCTCGCGACACCACTCGCGCGTCGTGTTTCTTCGCATGGAACGCGAGAGGAAAAAAAATGAAGTCGCAGAGAAGCGGGGTGGACGAGACTGGTGAAAGAGAGAACGGCAAACGCGCGCGACAAAAGTGCGTTTCTCGCGCTCCCGCTCCTACTTCCATCTTTTCCCAGCCGGGGACTTTTTAACGAGCACACCCGGAATTATGTGCACGCGGGGGGGATGCAAATGTCGACCCCTGTCCGGCCGCGTGTCGCGCAGTCTCCCACGCAACCACGCAACGTTCTGTCGCTCGCTCCCATTTCGCCGCGCATGTACACGTGTGCACGTGTTGCTCCGACATTCCTGGATAGACGCTTTCTTTCGCGTGTCGGGGAAATAAAAGTGACGCGCGACCGGGGGTTATAAAACAAGCAGCGCGGCCACACGATGTCCCGCTCGTACGCCGAGCGTAAAAATAGGGTGTCGCGTTCTGAGCGAAAGGGGGCTGAAAGCTCTGACCCGAGTTAAACCGAGCGCGCCAGCCGAGGTTACGGCGGCGGCGACGGCGGTTATCTGCGTCTTAATGCTGTGCTATTTAAGTAATCCGCGGGATAACGATCTTACTCCGCCGTGCGAGCTGATGTCAGACTCGACGTCCGGGATAATAACGGCCCCCAGCCCCGTTGCTTTGTGACACTACTCAAGTCTGACCGACGAGAATACTATTTTTTTTTCTCTCTCTTTCTCTCTCTCCCTCTCTCTCTCTCTCTCTCTCTCTCTCTCTCTCTCTCTCTCTCTCTCTCTCTCTCTCTCCCCTTTTTATTTTCACTCTGGCAATTTCAAGCACCGCTTGGAGATCCGGTTGAGATTGTCTCGCCGACGTGCCAATGGACAAGACGTGTCTGTCACAACACGTTGAGATCGCAGCTTTTCGCAAGCCGAAAAGTGTGTACATTTTTCCTCTTCATTTGTCGACAACAATAAATCCTTGTGTTATTTGGAAGAAGAATTTTTAACCGCAAATATTTGACATAGAAAAAAGACAAAATTCGTTACTTTGGCGTTACGTTTCGCGTCAATGTCGCATCCGTTCGGATTTAACGCGACGATGAAATGACGCGACGATAAAATTACGTGACGAAAGCAATATTTTTCGGCATACGCGTATTTTAACTGTTATCATAATGCATCGCGCTCAAAGTGGCGCTGCGTAGCAGTAGTAAATCTATGAATAAAAGTTTCCATACGACGGTTTACATTCGGCGTACACACACACACACGCACACACACGATATCGATGCCGGGGTGACATCCTGGATTTATCCGCGCGAAGAAATTTATGCAACATATCGCAATTTTAACGGGCGCCCGGGCGCTTTATTTTCGCCGAGTAACGCGGCAATTTAAAGTCCCAGCTCTCCGCATCGGCATTAGCTCTCTGTTATCCGTGTAAAATGGAAATGCGATCGAATAGAGGACGGCCCGCTGCGACGAACGACACCGATAAGCGACACGGTTTTCAGGCGCGACGTCGTGTCTTTGAGTCGCCGTCGCTGTTACTTATGGCATCACCTGTTTTAAATTTTCGCGTCTGTAGTTATAGATTGACGGTGCCGACGACGGTGGTAGATTTACAGTCGCGACTATATCTTTACCGCGCCGCGGTGCCACCGGGTAACGCTTGTGAATAATATCGTGTTTTGCGACTGATGTCGAGAGAGGAGGAGGAGGGGAGTCTCTTTCGCAAAGGCCGGCTAAGACGCCTGAGAACCTGTCGTCGCGGTCGGTGTATTTTCCGTTCGATTCTCCCTTTGCGAGTACGGAGCGCGTAAAATATACGCCAAGCATACTGTGTGAGCAGCGTACCATACATACTACTCCCCGGTCAAGTGTGCGCCGCGAGAGATTGCTCGAGATAAAAGAACAAGAAGAAGAAAAAGAAGGATAAACGTTCCTCGTTCGGAGTTACCCCATTCTTTCGGAAAGAAAAAAAGAAAATACGTAAAATTATAAAGAGAGGTGGGAATTAATTTGCTCGGTCGCGCGAAGGTGCTCCGCATCTCGCGTCGCGATCCACCAAAGGGAGAGAGAGGCTACGGGACCTGAGAGTCTTTTTCGCCGTATACACGCGTGCGTACTCGGCAGATTGTAGAAACAAGTAAGTGGACGCAAATAAGTGGAAGATTTAGAAAGAGGAGAACACCGCACGCGTCTGTCGTGTGTATGTGTGTGTGTATACCGTCGAGTATACCGAACTGCTGCTTGCCCCTCTGATGAGTGCGCTAAAATTAGATGGGAACGTACGTGGTACTAACAGAGAGAGAGAGAGAGAGAGAGAGAGAGAGAGCGCGCGTTACGGGACTGGAGAAATGGAAAAGTTCCTTTGAGAGTCATGATGAAACCCAAGCTACACGAGCCCGAACCCGCATGCACACGGGTTTCGACCGCGTGCGCGAGCACCACGTTATCAGATCGAGGCTATCAAAAAGGCAAACGCTTGCGCTTCTTGTAGCGGGAACGGTTACGCACTGACCCTCGATGTGTGTTACTTAACTTTCAACGTCTCTCGCGGCGAAAAGACTTCTTTTCTTACCAGCTTGTCGCCGTTCGACCGTTCATCGGTGACTCGAAAATCCGTCCCGCGAGCGAATCCTGTTGGCAGAACGAATACACTTTCGCTAACGTGATACTATATTTAAACACACCGCGCGCGCGCGCATATTGGAAAGGAGAGGATACTCGCGGCATAGAGATACACGCAAAGTTATACACGCGCTCGAACCGAGCCGCGGCCGGCATGAAAACGTCAGGTGGACCACCGGGATTACGATCTTTTTGTTCCGCGCGCTCTCATGCGGGCGGGGAGAATAATGAAGCGAACTGCTCTTCTCTCTCTCTCTCTCTCTCTCTCTCTCTCGCTCTCTCTCTCTCTCTCTCTCTCTCTCTCTCTCTCTCTCGCGCGCGCGCGGCTGTGGCTCTTGTTTGATTAGTTTACAGAGACTGGGAGAAGAAGAAGAAAAAAAGCGAAGAACAAACATCAAGAAAAGTAGAAATGACGTTTCCGCGATGTAAAAGCGTACGCGGGATGAATTACGACCGGCTGGCTAGTCGGATGGGGTTACGCGCGCGCGAGGCCGAAAGAGCTACTAAATGGTAGAATAGAAAAGTGAGTTTTTCTTTTGAAGGGAGAGAAAGATAGAGCCTGTGTGTGTGTGGTCGGTCCTGATGAAACCCGACGCGAAAAGCACAAACACACACCGGTCCGCGGTTCGTTTGCTGCGTGTCCGACTGCGTCGTTCCGTTAGTCTGAACGTTCGTATTTATCACGTCGTCGTGATAAGTCAGCGCGTAAACGCGCGAATGTGCGACGCAGAGCACGTGTGTTGGTCGTGTGTGCATCGTCGGGCAAAAGCGTGTTCCAGAATTTCTGCCGCAGCACAAACGCGCGCGCGCGCGCGCGCTCGCATATAACCGCCGTTGATGCGCAAAGCGCAGCGTTGCTTACGATTGAATCGATTGACGTGAATTTGCCTCATGTACGCCACGAGAGTAGCATAGCTCGTACGTACTCGTGCATCATACCGGCGCGGGCTGGCCGCTGCGAGTTTATTTGTTACGAATGTGCATACGGCTTTGATAATTGGATCGAATCCGCACGTGTTTCTCCATACATTAAGCTTCAGCAGTGTGTAGCAGCTGGCGTCGAACACGTCGACACGGAGCTCTTGCTCACTCGTTCGCGCTCGCTCACGTTTGACGAAACGCGGATCAAGAAATGTTTATTGCTGTTTAATTACTGTTTATTGTCGCATAATCCGTAGCTGACCGATCCGAACGTGACCGCGCACGCGCGCGCGCCGAAATCGCGCGGGAATATATTCGGACCTCGAGCTTTGCGCGATATTCTGAAACGACATGAGACGTTGAGCGTTGCGCTGTCACGAATGCTTGATGAAACGTGCAAAATTTTACTGTAAAAATATCGTGTTCTCAATGCT
Source organism: Harpegnathos saltator (assembly GCF_003227715.2). Lineage (NCBI taxonomy): Eukaryota > Metazoa > Arthropoda > Insecta > Hymenoptera > Formicidae > Harpegnathos > Harpegnathos saltator. The sequence goes on from NW_020230018.1 coordinate 29,629, forward strand.
ATTATTGCCGAGTGCGATTTAAACTGTGCTGTGAAATCTTCATTTCTCCCCTTTTACTCTTGTATTCGTATTCGTATTCGCGTTTGCGTTGAAGATAATCTCTTTGTCCAAAATGCGATCGATGGCGACAAAAGCGAGTGTTTGCCGACGAAGGAAATGAGGAGCTCTCGCTCTGATCTCTCTACGAGCTTTACCGCGGTGTATCGTCCAACGGTTCCAACGGAAAATCTTATCGGTCGTTTCGAGGGTTATCGGCCTTTTGCGATCTCTCTCTCTCTCTCTCTCTCTCTCTCTCCCTCTGTTTCTAACGTATCCTATATCCCCGCAGTTCGTGTACCTTTTCCTAGATTGGCGGTACCGCACCCACCTCCTCGCTGCGTGTGGTGTCAGGAAAGTATAGAGCAGCGTGTAACGGCGGCCTGTAATTATAAGCGAATTCTCTTCCTCTCTCTCTCTCTCTCTATCTCTCTCTCTCTCTCTCTCTCTCTCTCTCTCTCTCTCTCTCTCTCTCGCTCTCTCCCTCTCTCTCTCTCTCTCTCTCTCTCTCTCTCTCTCTCTCTCTCTATCTCTCTCTCTCTCTCTCTCTCGCTCGCTCGCCGCAGCCTGATCGCAGCGGCCCTATCATTCGGTTACCTTTTGTACTTTGACTACTACCTCCTAATATTACCGGCCTCTCCACACGGCACGTCGGTCATCGCCGCGAGCATCGTTGGACGCCACCGCGCGCGCGACCATTGACCACCATCGACCACCCTTTGAAGGCCCTTTGCGGGCGCAACGTACAAGCCGCGAAATAACACGATACCACTCGGTTGGCCGCGAGGCCAGGCGAGGTGAACAAGGTGAGGGTCGGATCGGATCAGGACGGGACGGAAAATGTGTTCTTCGCTCTCGGGTGTGTTCGACAGACGTGATGAAATGGTGCGGCGCGGCTCGCATTTGAGCGCAAAAGAAATCCGCGTGATGATTACACGCCCGTTAATCTGATAGCTTTGCGCTTTGCGGCTTTTCAGCTGCTGAACGACTGAAAGGTGGCCTGAAGATTAGAACGCTTCAGCTATCCTTTCTTCGACGAGGGCTTTTGTTGCGACCGAAATTTGTAACGTCATTCGTTTTTTATTCATTTCTGCCTCATCAATCCTATTGGTCGACTCGCAAATAACATTGTCGGTCAAAGTTTTGAATTTCAGTAGCAGGGCGAAAGACAGGTAGAGGTATACATAGAGACAGAGAGAGAGAGAGAGAGAGAAACGCGCGTGCAATTGGAGCGTGTTTGAAGCACAACGGACGAGAGCGTAATAGAAATCAATAACAATTATGGCATTTGGAATTTCCTCTCTCGGCGGCGCGGCATTGCAAAGAGTTAAACGCGTTTTACTATGTCTATAGAATAATTATCGTCGATACCGGCGTTCAAACATTCCGTTGTATCTCGATGGTAAATCGTATCGATAATCGCGCGAGTACAAGCTATACTTACCTTAATTACACATCCCAGATAAAAATTGTTATCCTGTCCTTCCTACCGCGCTGGTTGCTTTATATTTTTTTTATCGGACCGACTCGCATGTACGAGCGACAACTGTGCCCGATAGAAAGAACACAAAAGGAATCCTCAATGATTCCGCGAGGAGGTTATTTAACCCCGTTACGAACGTTACAACTTTTACCGTAACCTTCATCGTCGTCGTCGTCGTCGTCGTCGTCGCCGTTGTCGTTGTCGTGATCGTTTGGTTTTCACACGGACAAATTGTGTCGCGCGCTTTCCGCGCGAGAGCTTACAGCGTCGAGCTCAACGGCTCGATTTGGTCTCGTCTGTTGCTTCCATATCGCGATATTTCGGCAATATTTTGCGCGCGAGTGCGCGCGATGACATTTCGAAACCGCTCAAGTTCCGATCATCGATTAATCCGCTCGACCGTAATGCGATGGAGATTCGATAATGTCGTGCGAGACAATAAATTCCCGACCGCTCGCTCTCTCCCTCTCTCTCTCTCTCTCTCTCTCTCTCTCTCTCTCTCTCTCTCTCTCTCTCTCTCTCTCTCTCTCTCTCTCTCTCTCTCTCTCTCTCTCGACAATCGTGACGGAGCTTTTACTATTTTATCCGCAGCGATGTAAATAAGCTCGTTAGCTTTTACGAGTCACAAACGACGGGAATGACGCGCGACGCGTGTAGTACTTGGCCATTCATAAAATATTGATAAAAATGCTACACTCGACACGGCTGATTCGCCGCCGACGGCTTCGATCTGATCTAGCTCCGACGGCGGCGGGTGCGTACAAAAGGAAACCGTTATAGGGTTATAGGGTTATAGGGTTTTATCGAGGCGCTTTGTTACGAGCCATTACCCTTTTCCCTTTTATCGCACCGAGAATTACGTCTTACGCTTGTCGGGAAAAATTCTCCCTCTTCTGTTATAACTCGCGCGATTTTATCGTCGAAAGCGATTGCCGACGATTGGTGGTGACGTATCCCGCGAACGAGCGTGCTGCTCTGCTCCGCCGCGCTCTGTTCTCGGTGCCTCCGGTGTCGTCGAAGGCGTTATCTATCGAATCTATTCCTCTGTGAATTCGCCCTTAATCGTCAGCAAAGTGGCTACGAAATGAAAGAACAAGCGCCCACGGTTCTTTTTTGTTGTTGCTGCGACAGTCAGTCGACACGTGTGCGACAGAATCGTTTACGAACCATCGCGTTAATGTCCATCGCGAGATGAATCGAACTGCGATCGCCCACGTCCGTTGTGAGGAGGAGAAAGGAGGAGAAAGAGAGAGAGAGAGAGAGAGAGAGAGGCGGGGAGAGGAGGAGGAGTTTGAACCGTTTCTCGTATATTGTCATAATCGGTCATGGTGGCGTGCCCAATTTTCATTGGGGCAGCGTCATATTCTACAAGAAGTTTGCAGTTTCTTTTTCTTCGGGGACACATTACGGACGTAATATTAAGAAATTTTTTTCCCATATCGTTTGTCGACACCGCATCGTAAAGAGTAAAAAGCGTTGCGCGCGCTGCGAGCATTGCTTTTCCACTTTCTCGCAATTTCTTGGCGTTCTCTCTCGGAAGCGACCCTTCCAATTAACCGCAATTCCGCGCGAGCGTTTACGCGGCGTCCGCGGTTTTAACGAGTCGACGAGTGTCAGTCGCGAAACAATGCGACAGGCCGCGCCGTCGCGAGCCGAGTTGATCGAGCGTATTAAACGAAACGCAACGAGAAATGAGAATGAAATGACCGCGTGCGCCTTTAACTTCGCGTCACTCGGACTCGCTTCCTTCGAAGCTCTTGCTTTTATCATCCCCACGTTATCCACCCACTTTTTCTTTTCCGCATGGCAGTCGCCGCCGCGTGTCGATCTTTCCCGACGGATGCCGACGGACCGCGAGCGTTCGCGCGCGGTAGGTCCAAAAATTGCATTTTACAATCCACTTGCCGGTCAAGGAGGTCAAGATAGATGGGGGATACGCGCTGCGTTATGATGCGTCGCGGTTAAATGCCGCTAGGCACATCCGCATCGCAAGGATCATCGGCGCGGAGAGTACGAGCGCGCGCTAGCGGTAAGATATCGGAGAATGGTTGCGCGCGCGCGCGCACTGCCTTTTGTCCTGGGCGGCAGGATATGCGCTTTCGATCGCAAAGGTTTCGCGAATGGTGGACGAACGAGTGTCGCTACACCGACCGCGTCCGTATTTTTACTTTGCAGTTTGCAGAGTGCAAATAACGATATTTATTTTCCATGGTTACAACGTAACACCTCGGCGATACTCGGTCGACTATTGCGACATTGCACGCGCTCGCGCATGCGGGGAGTGAGAGAGGGAGAGAGAGAGAGAGAGAGAGAGAGAGAGAATATGTGTGTGTGTTACTCGCGTAACAATTTTCTATGCGACGCTACTTGACGCTATTAATTATTCCGCGCGAACACGAGGTAGCCGAGAGCATGTACGCGCCTCACGCCCGTGACGACGAGGCGGGAGCTCGAGTGGAGGAGGCGGATGAACACAGCCGCTGCGCCGCTACCGACTTGAGAATTTCAATTACGGTCTGCGAACTTACAATTAGCCTCGCGACTATAGCCGGGCGACGTGCGGTCGATTCGCGGTTCGTAAAGTGGAATGTACCAACGAGAGAGGGGTAGCGCGCGCCTATTTCCAACGATTGTGCGGCGCGCGCGCGCGCGTGCGAGAGAGAGAGAGAGAGAGAGCAGTCGATATATACGACGCGAGGCAGCGTTAGCCTTGCGCTCTCTCGCATGGGAGGTGTTGCCGCGAAACCCCCATAATACGATAGTCCATAATATAAGATAGGCTCGTAAAGTAGTCCGCCGCTTGCAACCAATGGTTCGCGCGAGCAACCAATGGGGCAGCGGGGAAGAGAGATGAAATAAAAATTCCGCTTCAAATTACACGTATAATCTTTTACAGCGACTCTGTTCTCCTGTTCTCTTGGCCGCGTGTAACCGGGCTATAACTAAAAGCAGCGTTATCTATCCGCGAGGCGAGAGCACAGAGAGAGAGAGAGAGAGAGAGAGAGAACGAGCGAGAGAGAGAGAGAGAGAGAGACCACTCGCGAGAGCCCGCGATTTTAGATGGGGGCCACCTTCGATTCGAACCGGGACGATCGTCCGCAGAGTCTTACGTCTGCGCGGACGAGAGATTTCGAGACGTCAGAAGCTGGAGATGTTGTATACCATGTACACTCGAGGAGGGTGAGATGGTTTACGAGTGTCGCTCGATAGATTCGTCCTCCTCTGAACCTCGGCTCGACGGCGAGTATATGTGTGTACGCCGCGACGCGATGATATAAACGCCATCAGTTTGCGTCAGGACGGAACGCGAGCGCGGGCACAGGGCGATATAACCGTATATCATTGTTTCGCGAAACTTCCGGTAGCCTCCTCCTAGCTGGCACATCGCGTCCTGCCGTCGTGATTTCAAAACGCAGCGCGTCCTCCGCCTGTGTTTCAGCCATCCAAACGCGGCAACTCGGTCGCGCGCGCGCGCGCGCGCGCGCGTGCGATTAAAATGCGACTTTTACAACGGCACGAATGAGTTTCGTGTTCGCGGTTCGCCGCAACTCGCGCCTTACTCGCGCGCTGGTCAACGCGGAAGTGCAGTAAAAGTAACGCGTGCACGAAATGAAATGGAAATTTCTTTCGCCGCGGTTGGTCCTTGCGGCGGCGGCGGGCGCTCAGCGGGGCCACCTTTTTCGCACCTCGACGCGCTCGTTCACACGCTCGTGTGACATGTGTATCCGTTCTCACTACGCTTTTTCGCTAGTCGCGAATAATCTACGCGACCGGGTTCTCTCACTCGAGAAATGTTTGTTACGCGGTTCTCCTCGCCTTTCGGTCGCATCTCCTTTCGTTATACTCGCAAAGCTCCAATAGGTCGTGAAGTTTTAGCCATTTTCTCGATGGTCAAGCCACGTTCTCGATGGTTTTAGCCATGTGTAAAGAGAAAAATCAGCTCACCGGTGACAATTAAAAGGCTCCTTTGCGCGCCGGCCGTCGTCGGCGGGATTTCCTTTGTGCCGGGCGGCACGGAAAAAGCTTGCTGTAATTATCGGAACATTGGCGGACGTGCCGCGCGCATAAAAGATGGTGGTTTTCAATTACTCGCCAACTAGAAATCTGTTCGCTCGAAAAACACAAAACACCTGTTACGGCTGCGGCCTGCAAGCCCACGTCGCTTTGCGAGCCGCGACGCGACGCGACGCGACGCCACAGAGAAACGATATATACTCGTATATTCTACGCCGGCGTTCGCCGCGTCGCCGCGTCGGTTCACGTGTCCGACGCCTGGAGAGAGAACGGGCGAAATTTTTCACGGGAAACAATTTCGATGCGCGATGCACTGCTGCCGCGAGCGAAAGGAAAGCGTACGACACGCAGTATCTTAAATATTATATCGGCATCTTGAATATTACACGCGTTTTCAATTGTCCTCTGTGAGGGAGGTGATGCCGCGACGTCACGGCGGCGACGGCGACGGCGAATAAGGAATGAAGAGGAGGTGGAGGGCCTAAGCTTCTTAACCCAAGCTTAATTCGGCTGGTAATCCCACGGCAGTGAATCCGGACGTAAAGTCTCTTGCCGCCGACTCGCGAACGAACACGAAACCGAGCGGAGTTTCTTCGTCCTTAAGACCCGTTGAATGCTGCGTCCGTCCGCATTCGCGCAGCGCAGCGCAGCGCAGCGCAGCGCAGCGCAACGCAGCGCAACGCAGCGCAACGCAGCGCAACACGCGAGTAATAGCTATCGGACGCTATCGGTCCGACTAATTGGGAGGGGAGGGCTTGACTAGCGTGCTTTGTACACTTCGTTAATGGTACATCCCCAAAAGTCGGAAAATCCCCCTCGATATTGTTCGCCGAATTTGTTTTTTATTAAGCTCAAGGTCTCAATCTCATATGTTACGAGGAGATTTACGATGCGCGCGCGAATATCTGCGGTAAAATCGTGCCGCGGGCTCATAAATACGAGGCCGCGACTCACGCGGACGCAGCGAAATTTTCTGTGACTGGCTGTACAATAATTACTGTTTTATCGCGTAGCGCGCATGCGCGAACGTATTTTGCGGTGTAGATGTAAAAAAACTGCTTTGTTCGCGCCGTAAAATATCGATCTCTCGTGACAAGGGAGATACGCCGCGCGGCCCACCGGTCCCCACCATCGCATTCTCGCATTCGTTCGTATCGCGGACATAATAACAATAAGCCGTGTCGTTATTTTTACACGCGTCGCGCGAGGAAACGACCGAGATTTTATCCTCTCCCTCCTGCCCGCGAATATTCGACTCCTAAAATTATTCGAGCCAAATGAATCGACGTGGAGCGCGGCGCGGAAAAGCCCTTTCGCGCGTTTCGTTGCGAATGCAAAAACTGCAGCTTTATCCGCAAAACCACAACCGGCGGGATAGACGTCGGGACGCGACGTAAACTTCAAAACGATATCCTCGGCTCTCGCGTGCTTCCCGACGTGCGCTTGGCTCGATAAAAAAAAACGCGCGCCAGGATAATCTTTGTGACACACGAGGCTCGTGTCGCCTAAGTGTACGCCTGGACGAGACGGGATACGCAACGACGGGAGACGACACGAGCGACGAAGCGACGGCGCGGCGCGGCGCGGCGCGGCGCGGCGCGGCGCGGGCGTCGGAGGAATATCGGAAAACAAGCGGGTCGCGCGAACTTTCGCGTTCGCCAGTATAGACATTGCGCGAATCAAGTCGCGAGCTGGGCTTTCTCGCTCAGCGGCCGCGCTTCTTCCTTCCTTCTTCCTGTGTGCACTTTACACGAAAGAGTAAAAAGGAAGCGAGATAAACCGCTTTTTTGTCACTACTGTTTACGTAATAACGGATAAAAGAAGAGGAAGAAAGAGAGAGAGGCAAAAAGCGGTGATTTGCAGTATTTAACTGCGGTTTGTGGGCATGTCGCGTTACGAGATACTACATACGCGTGGATCTTAATTATCTGCGAAAAGCCATATTGCCTCGGCGAAAATTGCACACCCGCGCGATATCTTCACGCGTTTCTCGACCTGTGTACGGAATCGTACTAAAAATCGTGGAACAGAATCGTTTTGAATAGATGACGAAAGGCCGAGAGAGAGAGAGAGAGAGAGAGAGAGAGAGAGAGAGAGAGAGAGAGAGGGGGGGAGCGAGAGAGAGAGAGGGGGGAGCGAGAGAGAGGGGGGGGAGAGCGAGAGAGAGAGAGAGAGAGAGAGAGAGAGAGAGAGAGAGAGAGACAGGCTGCTACGCTTTATCGGATAATGAAAATAATAACGCAGTGTGATGATAAAGCAAACGCACCACAAAGCACGCGTTTTTCGTTGATTTATTTTCGAAGAACATGCGGAACACGTTTCATGTGGGAGCGCGTGCGCTTGTGAGATAATCCGGTAGATTCATGCTTTTGCTCGGCTCTGGCCGAGTCTCTTTGTTCCCATCGGGGAAACGGCCGTAGCACAGGATGTTCCTGCCATTTGGTGAGATAAGGCGAATTTGCGTTTATACGTATATACGAGAGATTATACCTGTATATGTTGTATGATTGAAAATCAACCGAAAGAATCATCGTATATGTATTTACTTTGAGACTATTAGCTGCATCACGAAACGCATCTATAAAAGCGGGACTTATGTTGTCACCTGCATGTGTCAGGACTTCTCGAAATTGCCTTCTTGATCTAATTTTTAAGATCCAGTATATTTTGTTCAAGTTGAGACTCTGTCCATTGTCCACCACTAATGTGCGCGCGTACGTACGAGGATACGCATAATCTTGCCGTTAGAAAATCATTTCTCACGAAGTTTATTCCTTACGAAACATTTTATTTCGTCAAATGGATGCGTGACTTTATAAACACCCTGTATTATTAAGGCTACAGTCGAATGCTGTATGAACGTCATTGTCGCTCTCACTCGAGCTGTGTGTGTGTGTGTGTGCGTGTGTGTGTGTGTGTCATCGCATGCGCCTGAAATGTGCAGAAATTGTATTGTATATTTATCGCTTACTAATGACGTAACGGTACAACGACAAATCGAGGAAGATTCTTCCCCGAGATGTACCAATTAATTTGTTGTGTACTATGCATGCACGTATTCCTGTTGACATGTAACCGGCTAAATTGTTGGTTACAAAGTTGCGTTACGGGCCGAGTGAACGTCGAATGCGCGAGAACAGGCGAGAAGATCTGAGCAGAAGACGCTGTTGCTATTTTAAGGACGCGTCACTTTCGCGACCGTTACACGCTAATTTGCTGCCGGCAGAAACTTGAAATATTGCATTAAAAATATGTCGTCCGCTAGGAAAAGTCGTGCATGTGCGCGCGCACCTCGTCCAACCTCGTCCGGCGGGTGTAATTTGTAAAACGTACATAAAATTGCAATTATCCAACATTATTCCCATAATCGCTCTCTCGAAAGAGCTCGTTTTAACTTTTAAGCATCATTCCGAGATTTCTGTCGTGCGACCTCTCACGGCATTCCGATTTCAATGTTATCACCGATAGAGGAAAGTGGGCCGATCGAATAATTAATGCGATTATTTCGAGTAATGAGAGGTGTCCCAATAACACTGAATGGGAGGGGGGGAGGGATTCTCGTGCGTCGTCTTGTTTCTATTAATATTAATTGTATTTCCGTCTCTCTCTTTGCTCGACATCATTGACGACATCAGATGAGACCGAGCCGGTCGTCTGCTGCAGAAAATATTGAATCGATCGCATGTCAACGATATCTGGGACTAATGACGAATCGCGACAAGTCCCACGCGACGCGTGGGATCACAACTGCAAACAGATAACTCGCGGCGTTTGCACGCGTGTGAATCCCGATTCTCAACGGTGTACAGGAGGCAAACGCCGATTCCCAAGGTAGGTAGGTGGGTAAATCCGCGTTTCCGCGCTGCCTGCGAAAATATCACGAGCTGTGCTACGTTTCATCGATCCGGACTGGATAGTCGACCGCCGACTGGCCGAAATGGGGGGATAATCGATGCGCTTTACCACGAGAAAGATCTCGTACGGCTTATTCCTCTTCGCGAGAATGGCATCGGAGCAATGATGATGAATAGGATTGCTCTTACCGCGGCGGCGCGGGCGCGGGAGGCCGTTCGGAAAAATCTGACGCGCGCGCGTGCGAGTCTGTTGTTAACCGTCGCGCCATTAGCGTGCAATCGAATAATAGTCCGCCTGCCCTACGCCATGCTTAGAGGAACACATAATAGTATCACCGCGTCTGTTATTTTCATTCGCAACTCGCGCGACTCGGTGATTTCAATTTCTCTTCTCTCGTTGTCGACGAGAGACGTTCTGGCCGAGGCGAGATGAAGTGCGATTATAGGGCTGAAAGCCCTCTTGGAAGTGTGCAGGCGGATCAACGAATCTAACGAATTACCGACTCGACTTAATGATCGACAACTTTATAACTCGCGAAGCGTTTTCCAATTCTGTATTGTCGAGAAATGAAGATTGCGTTGGGAAGTAAAGGGTATTGCATGCAACATGTGTCTTATCTTCGTTAATACGAGGGCGGTCCGATAAGTACTTAGCCTCACCGCCCGATGGCGCCACTATCGCAAGAGAAATTTACTATCGTGTAGTACATTCTCGTAGACGGCTACTGTCGAAATTTCAGCCGAATCGGACTCGTAGTTTTGTTTTGACCGCGTGTGGAAGCGGCCGTGTCCGCGGATTTTAGAAAAATGGAAGAAGAGCAATATCGGTCGGTGATTCGATTCTTGTTTTTGGAAGGGAAATCGCGCAGCGAAATCAAAGAGCGCTTCGATGCTGTGTACGGTGACTCTTCTCCTTCGATGGCGACCGTCAAAAATTGGTTTAACGAGTTTCAACGTGGTCGCACGTCGGTTTTTGATGAGCCACGCCCAGGTGCCCCGAAAACGGCCCTACCACGGAGGATAACATGACAAAAATCCACGATCTCGTATTGGCAGACCGCCGATTGAAGGTGCGCGAGATAGCTGAGACAGTAGGCATCTCAAAAGACCGCGTGGGTCATATCCCGCATGAAATTTTGGGCATGAGAAAGCTGTCGGCGCGATGGGTGCCGCGTTTGCTCACTCCGGACAACAAGCGCAACCGTGAGACCACTTCAGAGCAGTGTTTGACGCTGTTTGAGCGCAATCCGAAGGAGCAATTCTGCGTCGTTTCGTGACCGTCGACGAAACATGGATCCACTGGTACACACCAGAGAGAACCAAGGAACAGTCGAAACAGTGGACTTCACCCGGCGAACGTGCTCCGAAGAAGGCGAAGACTGTCCTATCGGCCGGAAAGGTGATGGCCACCGTTTTCTGGGATTCACAATGATCTACATCGACTACCTGGAGAAGGGCAAAACGGTCACAGGGCTGTACTATGCCGAATTATTGGGCCGATTCGACGCCGAATTGCAGAAAGAACGGCCCCATTTGGCGAAGAAAAAAGTGCTCTTCCACCATGACAACGCACCGGCTCACACCTCCGCCTTCGCCACGGTCAAATTGGTCGAATTGGGCTACGAACTGCTGCCCCATCCACCGTATTCTCCAGATTTGGCCCCGTGCGACTTCTTTTTGTTTCCAAACTTGAAAAAGTCACTCGCCGGCAGAAATTTGAATCGAATGAGGAGGTCATCGCCGCCACGGAGGCCTCTACTTTGCAGACCTCGAGAAAACGTATTTTTCAGACGGGTTAAAGAAGTTGGAGCATCGCTGGGTCAAATGTATTGAGCTAAAAGGAGACTATGTTGAGAAATAAATCGCCACTTTTCCAAAATTTTCGTTTTTCTTTTGTAGGCTAAGTACTTATCGGACCACCCTCGTATATGTCTTTCGGATTTGAGAGAGAGAGAAATAGATAGATAGATAGAGAGAGAGAGAGAGAGAGAGAGAGAGAGAGAGAGAGAGACACGATTTTTCAACAGTTTTTTCACAGATATTGATCTGATGAAACATTTGGTTGAGGTTAGCTGTCTTTCCTCAGATGCGATTTAAAGATTCTGGCATTTAACAGCGGCTACTGTTTGTTCAGCTATGTCTTTCCGATAATTGTGCGAGCAAAAGTTTTTGCGACGATCGTTGCTCGACATGTTTTTCATTAAAGTGGCTCACGGATTCATCCCCTATCATCTCGTACTACTAGTCTTCGCGTATTGCTACGCCGAAGATAGCAAGAGTCTCCTTGTCGCTCTCTCTCTCTCTCTCTCTCTCTCTCTCTCTCTCTCTCTCTCTCTCTCTCTCTCTCTCTCTCTCTCTCTCTCTCTCTCTCTCTCTCTCTCTCTCTCTCGCCTTCTTTATAAAACTTATAACTCGTTAAATTTACTTTGGGACTCGCGCGCAGTAACGATTGAATAACGGAAGAGGAGAGCTCGGACACCGTGTGTCTTCTGAAGTTAAAGGGATTTATTCCCATCCCCCTGTAAAGTTAACCAATTATTAAACGTTGGAAAGATTTCTTCTTATGCTTGTAAATTGAACGACGTATATTCTTCAACAATATGCTTCACTTGGTGCCAAAGAGATGCTCCTCCATTCACAATACAGATCTCATTCTTTCTTCTTCTCTCCCCTCGAACTCGAGCGAAATCGTGACATTCGTGTATTATACCCTTAAGCGCATAATAAAAGACACTCGGATTGCACTTTGTCGGATTTAGCGTTATTATCCGAGTTTACTCGTAAACATCGAGAGAGAGAGAGAGAGAGAGAGAGAGAGAGAGAGAGCGAGCGGGCGCGAACCACATCGTCAATTCGTTCTCAACAAGCGCGTTCTCTCTCTCTCTCTCGCTGCGCGTTCTCCACCTCTCTCGAATCCACTCGCCCGAGGCATTGCGAGTTAACACCTTTCGGAAAGATCGCGCAGTCGTTCGAAGTGGAGATTATATCTACGTGACCCCGCGCTAATTGCCCACCATCGCTGAGCTTTACGCTTATTAAACTACTGGCGATGTCGCCGTGTCGGCGAAACCGCGCTGGATAATTTACGAACGTTGAAAATGTAAGCGTGTCTGATACGCGTGGAAATTCGTCGACTCGTAAGGACGATTCGCCGTCGTAAATTCACAATCCACTAGCCGGAACGCTAGTAACGCTAGTAACGAGCCTTCCAATTTTCCAATTTCTAGCCGAACACGCGCGCGCGAGTTTTCCTTCTCACAACCTTTCGACTATCTCTCGTACCCTCTCAAATTTTCTCTTTCTTTTTCTCTCTTTTTCTCCCTCACCCCCATTTTTCTCTCTCCAGTCTGACGAGAGCACGTGACTTTGGGAATTTCTGTCCTCTCGAGGGAACGACGGGAGAGGGGGGGGAGAGAGTCACTCTCTCTCTCTCTCTCTCTCTCTCTCTCTCTCTCTCTCTCGTCTCGTCATTCCGGTGCTCTCGG
>NW_020230018.1:50000-87500 GCF_003227715.2 Harpegnathos saltator
CTTCTCGAGCAGACATGTACATTGTATACATGTACACACACACACAGTTTTGCACAAAAGTTTCGCCAGGCGAACTTCGAGTATCGCGCTGATTCTTTATACACACGCGCGCGTGTGTATGCCGCGCGTTCGCAAATTACGGCGACTCCAACTTCCGACTCCAACTTTTCGACTGGAAAGACGAACTCACCTTTCCTACTATCGGCGCAAAGTTCATATTTTTTCGTGATAACGTATAACCATACTCGCCTTCTACGTGTACGCGCACTGCATCACACATGTATGCACAGCAGACACACACACACACACACGCACACACACAGCTCGTGCTCTCGCGTACGATAAGGGAAACATATCGGGCGCGATAGATGCAGCGAGCAAGTTAGCTGTATAGATCGCGGAAAGCGATGCAAAAGTCACGTTTCTCTTCCCGATAATAGAAATAGCATTCGTTGCACAAGAACGAACGCGAGAGGAGGGCGACATGGGGAGCATCTTCTATCTATCCCGCTCCTACCCGCGCCTTTTCGCGTCAACGAAATCGCGCCGCGCAAACATGCCGCCACGTACAACAGCGCGCAGAGTCTCCCCCTCCGATTCTGCGACTGACGCATTTTTATTTTTTGATTGTAAGCCGCGGTACGTACGTGGTCTGCAACCACGACCGCGATCGCGACCGCGGGCAATAATAACTTTTCGCCGAGAGATATTACCGTGCAATATTATTTCGGCGACGAGAGCGCGACGGAAACACACACTCACACACAGCTACGAGATGTCGCGCACCGATGGACGCAGCTCTCTTGTCTCTCAGACCGGCGAAATCTTTTCATCCTCCTTTTTAATTTCTTCTTTGCTCTCTCGTTCTCTATGAGCGGGAGAACCGGATATGATTCGCCACACACTCACACGCGTGTAAACAGATGCACATGTGGGACGGTTTCCAGTACTACCCGACACGCGTACACGCAAGACACTCAAGGAGGCGCAAAGCCAGGGGAAGCGAAGGAGCGCGCGCGCGCGTGTGCGTGTGTGTTTATATTTACCCCTTCAACGGGCCGGTGCAAAAGAGTGCAATAAATGGCACGATATAATATTAACGCCGCGAGCCTCATTGAACTTCGTTCCCCGTCTTTGTACCTGTCGCCGTCATCGTGTGTCTCCGCCGCCTTTTCTCGATCCATGCTCTTCCTCACACTATCGTATCACACGCGTATACGCACGCTCGTTCGCGCGTATCGCGCGAGCCGTACACGGGCGAGTAGCGCAAAACACCGCAAGGAAAAGGATACTCTGACGGCGCCATTTCGTGATTCTTCATCGATCAGTGAAAATTCAACGAAATCCACAATCTCTCTCTGATATTTTTGACTTTCGTTAAAATTTTCATCTCGGGTCAATCATGACCCGAGTTTCCGTATTCGTAGCTAATAAACGTGACCTTGATCCCGTCTCTCGCTGCGGCTTTCCGTGCGCGCGCAAGCGCGACTGTCGAAAGTTTCATTTTAATCCGTTCGCTTCTATCCCAGCCCGCATCTATAATTCATCCATTCTCGACACATCGAATCGTCGTACGCCATTCGATCATTCGCTTCCACGTGGCGGATGTACGTGAACGTGGAAGCCGGTATTACGACAGGTAAAATGCACTTTCATGAATGTCTCGATATCTTGCCACGCACTATGGGATACGTTAGTCACGCTGCTCAACTCTATTTCCTCACATTCGCCTTCACGTCCGGACCTTCCTTGCTCATCCTTCCGTCTTTCCCTTCTTTGCGCGCGCGTGTGCGTTCGGAAAATCCTCTCTCTCTCTCTCTCTCTCTTTCTCGTCCCTCTCCCTTTCATAAATCCTTTCGACATTAGGTCGACGGACTTATTTGTCAGCGGAGAGGTCTCACGACGCTCGACCTACCTTTGCGCGCTCGCGGCTTATCTCACTCGCGCGAGTCGCTTTGACATGGCGCATTTACTTATTCTCCTGGTTCCTTCTTCTTCGAACGAGTCGAGTAAGACGTACTCGAAATAGGCGAGAAATATCTTTGGATAAGGCTGTGTCGCCGTCGATAGGAACGGATAGGCGGTGGATGGATATTTATTGCTCCACCGCGAGCTACTGCAAGCTCGTTCTACTACGTACGCGCGTTCGCACCCCCCCCCCCTCCCCCAAGTAATAACTCCTATCTTATTGCCGATTTCCGCGCGCCGGACATCCGATTCCACCACGGACTTTGTACAATTCGTGCGAGTTGCGAAGTGCGTTAGTACTTTACATTACACTCCCCGAGAACGATCGAGCAAAGTGCCTTATGCAGGTAAACACATGTTACATGAGAAAGCGATTTCCATGTCCCAAACTACTCGGTATGCGCGCGCGCGCGCCTGAAGATCAATGCTTAATCTCGTGAGCCAAAGCACAATGAGCGTCTTTGACACGTTCGAGGGAAAGTTGTTGTCACGAGCTCAGAGTATTGTATTTTGTATCGTATTAATCAAAACGCACTCAAATCTTGGCGGGTTAGATTGTCCCCTCGATCGATTTAAAATGTCTTTCGTCTCTATAATTGATCCCGACTGGCTCTTTTGTAGACTATTATAATATCACATTAATAAACGTCCCACTACGTCTAAAATAGCCCTCGATTGTTGTCAATTTGTATCGCGCAAAGGTTGTGCAAAATCAGATTTATCGATCTCGCTACGGCACACAGACACACACACGCGGGTTAACCCTAGGTAAATGCGTTCGATGAAAAATGCAACATATTCAAATGACGTTGCATGTAATCTACAAATTACACTCGTACGCAGAACGTGTCGTACCGATGAGAGCGAGAGAGGGAAGAGGGAGAGGGAACTCTTTTCCACGATTATTTTTCCGCCGTGGTTCGTGGATGACCACGTTTTTTCACGTATCGCGTTCCAACGGTATCCCTTCTATTCGTATTCTCTCTGTCGTATATCTCGCCGGCGCACACGCGGCTGACAGTTCACGCGGGATATTAATTTCGATATCGAAATCAGATAGTGCAGCCGCGGCGCGAAGTACTGCGAGTTTGGACAAAGTTCGATTCGCCGCGATCCATGGAAATGAGATTCGCAGTAATACCGATACCGTTGCTCCCCCTTCTACTCCGCCTTCTCTCTCTCTCTCCCTCTCTCTCTCTCTCTCTCTCTCTCTCTCTCTCTCTCTCTCTCTCTCTCACCCTCTCTCTCTCTCTCTCACCCTCTCTCTCTCTCTCACCCTCTCTCTCTCTCACCCTCTCTCTCTCTCACCCTCTCTCTCTCTCACCCTCTCTCTCTCTCACCCTCTCTCTCTCTCTCTCACCCTCTCTCTCTCACCCTCTCTCTCTCTCACCCTCTCTCTCTCTCTCTCCCCCTCTCTCTCTCTCTCACCCTCTCTCTCTCTCTCACCCTCTCTCTCTCTCACCCTCTCTCTCTCTCTCTCTCTCTCTCTCTCTCTCTCTCTCTCTCTCTCTCTCTCTCTCTCTCTCTCTCTCTCTCTCTCTCTCTCTATCCTTCCATCTCCACGTGCAGCATATAACGACGGCAAACGGCGAATTGATGTGACGCGGCTGCAGATACTCACTCGAGTTATTATATTATTTGGCGGAGCCGCCGATGACGACAAGGTCGATATCAATTTGTCGCTCTAACTCGAGGCGATTCTCACGATTGTCGCGGAAAAGGGATCTTGATTCTCCTCGAAAGCGGTACAATATCCGATACGACGTGAAACTTTTTCTCGGTGTCACTTGTAACCTTCAAAAAAGCGTAAAAAATTCGTAAAACCGACCCATGTCACGATCATGTCGCACAGTCAGCGGAACAGCGGAATCGGATTGTGTGAACGCGTTTACATGTGTGTATAACTGACGTAGATTAGATTATACAATAGCACAGGCTATCTGGTATCTTTTGGATCGGTTAGACGATAAATGTCTGCACGCAATGACAGATTCGTCCAGAATGGATGACTTTATCCGAATATCCGACGCGGAATCTTCACCACATTGCTACAATGAAAGTGTCACGCCGATGTCCGATTTCCGTTCGTTGCCGTCGATGTTCCTTTACCTAGGTGGGTTTACCTTCATACCGTTTCCTCCGCCGCGCCGCGCCGCGCCGAGATAATTCTGCATTATTCACACCACCGAAGGTGGCTGCGTTGCGTTGCGTTGCGTTGCGTTGCGTTGCAGCGGCGGCGGCGGCGATATAGCGCAATACAGTACGTGCTATAATTCCATTCGTCATTATGTGTCAACCGGAGCAGGCGCGATGGTTACCGTGAAAATTTCGGTCGAAACGGTCGACGATCGACGTGTCATTGTCAAATTGTGAGGAGAAGGAAACTGATCGCACAATCTCGAGACGGGATACGACCCCTGCGCGAAACTGCTATCCCCTATTCGGATCGTCAGTCGTTATCCCCGCATAACGTCTCGCTTCCACGAGAGTGACTGACGATATCGGCGGTAGGGAAAGTCGTTCGCGCGCGACTCTCATGGACATGGGTACTCGGGTGACTCTCAGCCTAAATACGCGCGCGAGCCATCAAGCTCAGACGGAATGGTGAGATTTGGCAGGACTGATTATTCTCTCAGGATCACACGTCGTTACACGACGACGCGCATTGACCGACTGACTGACCGTCGACCGGCCGGTCGACTGCTTGGCGGCGGACTCTCACACATCCCTCACACGCTGGATTCCGTGCGCGATCGAGATCGTTGGACGATCTTTCTTTCGAAGCTTCCGCCGAAGGGCGGAAAGTACACGAAATAACACGAGCGAATCGCGTACATCTCCCTCGGCCTTTTATTAGACGGCTATTTCTCTTAGCAACAAGTGTCCCATTTCTCGCATGTCGTGGAGAAATCTTGAATACCTCCGTGTTGCGCGCGCGCGCGCGCGCGAGATGATTGATCAGAGTCTCCCGTGAAAAGCGCCAACCCCTCCGCTAAGCGGACAACAAGCGTAACAACAAGCGTAAGACTTTTCAAGACTTTTTAATCTTTTTACTCTCGTCGCGCGGTATACCGCGCGCGCGCACTTGTATTATATCGAGAACTGACATGGACTCGAAACAAATTCAGATTCTCGTTGGCGCCGATTGCGAGCGCGCGCGGATTTCATCGTGGATTTCAATATGCCTCGCTATGCCGTATCGAGGGGTTATTTCTTCGATACGCTACGAGAATACAGAACCGTCGTCCAACCGGATGGACTCTGATTACGCGTTTGTTTCTTGTTTCCAGTCCGCAATTACGAGAGAATTTATTTCCACATTCGCTTTCCACGTGGTAGAATCCGTCTCCATACCTACGTGTGTATACATTGATAGGACTCTCTCGTACTCTCTTCCTCAAATTCGCGCACGCGCGCGCGCGACAAAGCCACGTGGAATAACGAGTTTTGAAATTGCGTATACCGGAAACACGCACGCGACCTCATCCTGAGAAAGCTCGAGAGAGCCTCTCCTGAGAAAAGCCTGAAGAGTGCGTACAATATCTTTGTCCGTAAACTGCTCACGGTAAATATCGCTGTCGTGTGATGAGCGCATTCCGGATGAAAAAGATTTCCATCTCCTTGTGCCTCTCGAAGGTTTTCTTCGAGTCCCTCGTTCCCTCTCCCCCCACTTATTAAAAGGTATCCATTAAAGGTATCCGAGCCGAAAACACGTGAGTATCGAAATTGATTTGGTTGAGTTTCCGTCATTGAAACAGAGTCTCTCTCTCTCTCTCTCTCTCTCTCTCTCTCTCTCTCTCTCTCTCTCTCTCTCTCTCTCTCTCTCTCTCGTGATCTTATCTATTGGATTCTTTATAAATTGTCCATCTGTTGTGCAAATTAGTCGTGAAAGCTTTTAATTTCGCACGAGTGAGTCACGCACGAATCATCCATCAATGGGAGGATGATAATAGGAATAGCGCTCCAAGGTAAGAATTTAAGTGAGTCGGTGCTATGGAACTTTTAAGATGCTCATACTTTTAAGAGCAAGAGCATGCAAGAGATACAAGATAATGCACAATGTTGTCTTTATGGACGCGTTATTTCTCTTGCTTCTCTAGTTTTGAGTCTTTTTTGCGATTTTCTTCCTCACACACCTTGCCCGAATGAAAAGCTTGTAGAAATTATCAGTATCTTACCGAGAGTTGTCTTGTCAAGTTATCAGGTTTCTCTTTTGTAATGGTCTATTGTGGGCACACATGTTACGATTCGTTCGCGTTATTGATACAACAATATCAAGCCCCTTGCGTCGCTTGACGCCGAAAATCGGTTAAACTCTCGAGCATCTAAATTTTAACGTTTTATTACACGTTGTATCACATGTCACCTCGAGTCTAATGTTATTCTTCGTCACAATATGTCACAATTTGTCAATCATTTTCAATCATGTCGTAATTTCGTGTGTAAACACAATCTTATTTATTGATCGCCGAGCAAAATGTGCCTGTATTATTGCACAGTTATTCGCTATGTACCACTATGTAAACGTCCTCGATTACATTTATCAGACAGCTCGCGGGAAGTGGAGCGTTATTAGATTGGAAAAAAGAAGAGAAGAAAAAGAGAATGAGAACCCTTGGGAAGAAATAATATGGCGGCACGCGGGGGGAGCTATGCTTGGGCTACACTTGACACGTGCTTCCTCAACGTGCGGTCGTCGCTATTCCTCCTCGATCTCGTTGTTAGTTCCTCGTGTTAGTTTTCCGCGAGATCGTCGCATCGTGCATTATCAATCGTCTTAATATCCATCACGGGCGATGCTCCGGGAGAAGGGACACGCGGGCTTGTACACGTTATACACCAGTTTGCCCAGCGAGCGGTTGTGTGTGTGTGTGTGTGTGTGTGTGTATGTGTGTGTCAGATGACGGGTAATGGAAGCAGGCAGGCATCGTCGGAACATGAAGAATGCGTAATGCATATATAAGAACGAAACGGAGATGAGAGACAATGAGAGACGGCGGTCTCCCGTCGTTGACGTCCCGTCCGTCCGTCCGAGATCATTCCGAGACAACTACGTTCGTGTTCCATCAAGTACTACGTGCTCCCGACTCGAGTCGAGGGGAGTGTCCGGGGGCTCGATCCGACCACCGTTTCTCGTTTCTCGACTTATCGAGTTTGACGAGCGAAGAAAAACTTTGGCGAAATTTCCGTCGTGATGCAGCCAAACTTTGGCCGCGCTAACGTCGTGGCGTGTAAAGTGTTAATCCGCGTCTGCTAACTCCGGCCGAAATCCGTGCCTCGTGCTGGCGCTCTAGTCAGGCGGCTCTTCAGTCAGGCGTCAGGCCTCGCTTATTACAGCTTATTACAGCTGTATGAATGTCGAACGAGAGACGCACGCGCCGATTATAAGCCACATGAGCGCCGAGAAAGCGCAAACAGGCCGCGGTAGATTACCAGGTATGTAAATATGAAACCGGAATTTTTGTATAGAAAATACGCGTTTATTGTATGAAAATGATAAAAAATATTTTATTCCAAGTATTGCCCATCGCTAGCTATACATTTTTCCCTGTCTGTCTGACAATTTGGGGATGCCACGCCAAAAGAACTGTTGCTCTTTTGAGGCAAACCAGTCATCGAGCCATTTTCGTACATTTTCGTAAGAAGTGAAGCGCGCTGCTCAGCAAGCGCGTGTCCCATCGATGCAAATAAGTAGTAATCGGACGGAGTCGCGAGTCTGGTGAGTAAGCCGCATGCGAAAGTATTTCCCAACTAAACGCCTCAATCGTTTCCTTCACCAGTTTTGCTGTGCGTGTGTGATGGTGCATTATCATGAAGCAAAATCACTTTGTGTTGCCTTTTTTGATCTATTCTGGTCGTTTTTCACGCAAAGCTTCAAACAAAGATTCGAACCGATCATTTGTTGTCGGTAGCGTTCAGTATTATAACGGTTTCGCCAGGCTAGGTTTTAGCAGCTCATAATCAGATCACCCTTCCGATCCCACCAAACACACAGAGCATTGTCTTCCGTCCATATTTGCCGTCCGATTTGGCCTTGCAGTCGATGTCGATGGTTCGCCTGGAGTTACCCATGATCTTTTACGCTTAGGATTCTCAAGATATATCCACTTCTCATCGCCAGTCACAATTCGATGGAGAAATGACTTTCTTTTGTATCTGGCGAGCAGCATTTCGCAAGTGGTTTTTCGGTTTTCTTGCTGTCTTTCATTCAGTTCATGTGTAACCCATTTTCCCATCTTCTGGATCCTCCCCATGGCTTTCAAACGTATGGAGACGTATTCTCGCGTCACATCAAATTGATCCGCGAGTTGTTGTTGCGTTTGAGCGTCATCCTCATCCAACAATGCTTGCAATTCGCTGTCTTCAAACTTTCTCGGTGGTCTTCCACGTTCTTCGTTTCTACAACGTAAAAATCGCCACGTTTGAATTTTTCGAATCACTCAAAGCACTGTGATTTACCAAGAGCATGCTCAGCGTAAGCTTCGACAAGCATTCGACGCGATTCTGCAGCAGTTTTCTTCAAATGGTAACGGAAAATCAATGCTGTCCGCAAATCTTCCACAAAATTCCAGGCACAAAATTCGACATGTTCAACGCTATTACAAACGCTATGCTGTTGTATGAAACTTGTATTGTTGTGAGTTGAAAATCTTTGTCAGATGTCAACAAATGGAAATGGCGCCAATGACGCGGTTTGACGGTAACTACCTAATTGGACAGCTAGGGTCATCTACGGGCAAATTCCGGTTTCATATTTACAGACCTGGTAATGTGTCTACTTTGGGACAGCAGCTCGGAGAGATCCTGCGATGTGCGGTGCGCGTATCGTTTGTTGCGTGGAACGTTATCGAATGTCTCGTAGCGAGCGAGACTGTACGACATACGCGGTAATTTTATTTTCCTTCGTCGACAAGAGACAAGAGTTCCCGACAAGAAAGGACTAAAGGATTAAAGAGAAAACCGAGACACGAGATTGCACGAGAAACTTGGTAAAGCGACGCAGTCGCGACTGAGATCCAGCCTAAGGCTAAGGCCAAGCCGCGAAAGGAGAAAAAACAAAACCTTTTTGTGAAAAAAGGACAAAAACGATAGAAAAAAAAGCGCGACAGAGGTCAACTTGTCAAATAAAGAACGAGCGACGGTAGAACGTGCGATATTTGATTACGCGAACTGATGCGCGTACCGGTCGTAGAAATCAATACGATGTATCCGATATTTGCGCGAAATTATTTGTCCACCCATTCCATTGTTGTGTCGAGACTCAAATTTGAACGAAATCAACGAGGATTTAATCGAGGTGCGTAATCATCCGAGTATTGTTAATGCCGAAAATGAAATGAAATTACTTCCGTGGACGTGAGCCATCGGTAATTATCGTAATTAAAATCATACGTGCGAAATGATATGAATCTGATATGATTAGCTCGACGATGTAATCGCAAACGAATTTTTGTCCCCCCGATAATGCGCGAGCGTGCACGCATGTTTGATGCATCTCCGTTATCGCTACGTTCGATCGATCCTTTCAAGCCGCATCCGCGGCTTGAATTTCTCGACGTTAACTTACGAAAGGACGATATACACCCCGGCGGCGCGGCGGCGACTCGCCGCTTTCTCACGAATGAATATCATCATGGCGCTCGTATATTTGTAAAGCAAGGGACACTTATTAGCGTTCCATTTGTTGGAGCGTTAATTAATTAACGTAAGTTAATTAGTTACGGACGAAGTAATTGCGAATAAATTAAACGGCTAGTTAATGTCGCGAGCGATCCAATCGACGAGCGGCTTCGCGAGGAGCGCGACCTTCGCCGACCAAGCAAGGGGGGATACGTTCTCACGACCGAGAACCATTCTCTCGTGCTGTAAACCGATTCTTTCTTTCGGAGAATCCTTGCGAGAACTCACTCTAAACTGTCGCACACGCTGCGATACTGTCTGCTAATGTTTCGTCTCATCGGACAAACGAAAATGCGCTAACCCCCATTCCCTTTCGTTTCGCTTCTCTCTCCCTCCCCCCCTCTCCCTCTCTCTCTCTCTCTCTCTCTCTCTCTCTCTTTCTTTCTCTTTCTTTCTCTTTCTCTCATCGTACTCCCGAGTGACTTTCGTAATGCTCGGCGCGATGGCTCAAATGAAATGCACAAGAGGCGAGAGAGAGAGAGAGAGAGAGAGAGAGAGAGAGAGAGAGAGAGAGAGAGAGAGAGAGAGAGAGAGAGAGAGAGAGAGAGAGTGAGAGAGAGAGTGAGAGAGAGTGTCGAGTTTCTATAAATAGACCTTGCTCGATAAAGTGAAGACGACACGGGAAACATAGACCACACCAAGTTCGATTCGAGTATAGCGCGCACAGCGCGTCGTGACAGTCGTATCAAGGGCGTGATTATCGAATACATAGAGAGAGAGTATGACGCGGACGGATATTGACTCTCTTCTCTCTTCGAATATGTCGCGAAGGTGTTATCGTGAGATAATCATTAAGCAGCCGCGGGTGCGCGCATCGCTGGGCAGGAGTATATGCCGTACGCCGCGCACGGCAATGTATGCGTGACGAGAAGAATTACGTATGTCGAGACGTGGACGAAGAGCGACGCGCGACGATCATCTACCTGGCAACAAGAGCACGAATTAATCGCTCCGCCAATTAATCGTTCCACCGCGCACATTGGTAAATAGTGCGTGGGATTACGGGGATTATGAGCAGCTTTAACGTGTGACGAAAATAACCTTTCCTCAGCCGTTGCGAGCAGCTGATATTGCTGGCTGACGCTCATAGCGCTTATGCGCGTGTCCGATGAGGAATCGGAAGAAACTCGATAGAACGTTCGCGTTTTAGAATCGAATCGCTGACGATTTCCTCCGCGTAACTGTGTAACCGCGGCAGGGCAGAGATTCGCGTGAGTTACGTTCCTATTGTGTGTGTGTGTACACACACAGACACACACACACGTACAATAAGTGGATGATAACTCTACCGTAATTGCCGGCCATCACGAAATTAAGCGGCGCTACCCCGACCGCCGCGACACGGCGGCGGCGATAATCGAGAGTACTGTCTTGTGGGGGCGGACGCGGGCGGAGGAAACGTTGAAGACGCGCATAAGGGATCTTATCCGAATCTCCCCTCCTCCCAAATTACAAGCGACTTTGCATCGTGACACGGAATCTATATATATATATCGATCTCTCGCCGTCAACGACGAGCGTCTGGCATCGTGCGCGCGAAAGGACCGTCTCGTGGAAAAGACCATTCTCAGCGTTGGTCCTACTCCATTGGATTCGACGACAACAATGCGCCGCAACAATAGACAATAGATTGTAGCGGCGGGGACAACAATGCCCTTCCGCGGAATGTATATCGCGCCCCGGAGTCGGGTGCCCATGTAACGCGCGGCCGATCGAGCGTGTTCCTTTTCCGCCTTCGAGATTCGAGAGGTGCAACGACGATTTCGGCACGGCCGAGGTGTGCCTGCCAGTGTGTGCTACCGAGATTCCGGAAGTGAGTTTTCCGTTAGTCGTACCGCGTCGCATAGGACGCGCGCGCGCACCCTCTCTGAGAGCCGCGCCGCTACTGCGCGAGATATTCGCCCGTTAATCCTTCCATCCGGCACGAAAACGACAATGAGGCGGGACGGACAATAGATCCGGCGAAGAAAACAATGCCGGAAGAAGAGGATAGCGGAGGCGCGCGCGCGGGTGAAGGAGGATATATC
This sequence comes from Harpegnathos saltator, assembly GCF_003227715.2. Classification (NCBI taxonomy): domain Eukaryota; kingdom Metazoa; phylum Arthropoda; class Insecta; order Hymenoptera; family Formicidae; genus Harpegnathos; species Harpegnathos saltator. The sequence goes on from NW_020230018.1 coordinate 61,676, forward strand.
GAGCGCGGAAGTCACTCCCGCTTCGCGGTCTTCTTTCCTCCTTCTGCCCCTCGGTCCCCTCCCTTTGCTCCGCGTGCGTGTCTCTTTGTGCAGACAATCATTCGACGCACAATACGTCCGCTAATACGTTTCGAATGGAGTCGATGGGGTCTTTGCACTCGCGTGATAGCGCCAACGCGCGTGTCGCCTCTCTGTCCGTTCGGATATACCTAATTAATCGCGCACGAAACTATGTGTATCGTCGCGACGCGACGCGACGCGACGCGACGCGACGCAAAGCGGGGCAAGGTGGAGAGCGTGGCGAGATGGAAAGAGTGAGAGAGACAGACAGACAGACAGACAGACAGACAGACATAGAGAGAGGGAGGAGAGGAGAGGAGAGGAGAGCTTGCGGCGATCTCTCTGACTCGCGGGCTTCGACTCGCTTCGTATACTCGACATACTTGTATCAATGAGGACCTTTGTTAGCAGCGCATTGCGTGCGCCTATGATGTAGTCAACTGTGCATGTCTCGTCGACGTGGCGCGCGCGCGCCGCGATACGCGGCCGTTCTGTCTCTCGTACGGAAATATCGGGGATCGCAATTTTTTTCATTAAACGAGCGAGATCGCGCTGAAAGAGGGGACGTACTGTGCATACGCGAGCAACTGCGTGTCGCTCGATTCGACGAATCGAGGCCAGGCGATTTTCTTGCGCTATCATCGTAGAGTCCCAACAACCGGTTCTTCTCAGGTAAGGATGAAGGAGGTACACTCAGCAATCGCTGCCGTGAAACAATCGTACTGGCTCTCACGCTGCTGCTGGTACGCGCGTCTCACACTTCTTGTTCTCCGGCGAAATGGCGCGAATTGTTTGTTGTTGTCGGGTTTGCCAACGACTACTTTCTTACGGGCGGCGACGCGGGATTCTCGAGTTTGCGGGAAATTAGCTCCGAGCGAGATCGAAGAGATAGGAGGAGGAGGAGGAGGAGGAGGAGGAGGAGGAGGAGGAGGAGGAGGAGGAGGAGGAGGAGGAGGAGGAGGAGGAGGAGGAGGAGGAGGAGGAGGCGGAGGAGGAGGAGGCGGAGGAGGAGGAGGAGGAGGAGAAGGAGAAGGAGGAGAAGAAAGAGAAGAAGACGATGAAGAAGAGAAGCTCCCCCAGTTGGGAGAGCTCATTCGTCGCGGCGGTGTCGAGTAACCGCGCGGGTTGGGATGATTCCGTTGAAAAATGTACACCGGGGGGAAAAGGGACCAAAGGGATTCCCCGTGCCGCACGTAGAATTCCACACGGCTGACTCTCCCTCCAAAGAAGCGACGTGCGCGGGTATCGCGCTGTATCGCGGAAATTTTCGCCGTTTCCTATCTATCTCTTCGTACGCTTAAGTATTTATCGCCATCTTCGGCGGAGATCGAGCGTTCGCCGTCGCGCGATACTTCACCCTTAACTTTGCTCTAGATGCATCATTATGCTCGCGTATTCGGAAGAAACATGGGGGCTGTACCGCGAGGATGGCTGGCGCGCGCCCGCACGCCCGTGCGCCTGATGTGTGCCTATCGATGTACCGCAACATACCTCGTGTATAGCATAGCCCCCATTGATTATTCTATACCTACACCTGCACGCGCGCGCGCGCGCGCGCGCACGTGGTGTGTATGTGAGCTCTTATAATCATCTGACCGTCGGGATGTGCAGAGCACGACCGTTGATAACCATAACCGTATGTGCCGACGACGCCGGCGACGACGCCGGTGCTCTACTATTTTTTACGACACACGAGAACGCCAGATGGAGAGGATGACGTAGAAAAAGAAGAGCGCAGGTGAGAGAGGGAGCGACGTGAGGTGGTATAGCGATGGTGGTTGCGGCTCGACGTGGCTGGCGACGGGTCACGCGAAGCTAAAATTTCATCCGACGGCACAAAAGCGTTCCAGTCGTGATCTCCTTCGTCTCTTTGTGTCCACGTTAAAGCGGACTTTTCGGGACCGCGGCACCTTCTTCACGCGCGTCGGTCGGACGTGTATTATAAAGCTGTTCCTCCTCTGGGGCGTGTTTGTCCGAACAACGAAGAAATTGCGCGAGAATCGCGAGTATCTATATTTTACGAAGATGCGGATAATCCTTTTCTTTTGCCGATGCCGATGCCGATGAGGAGACCGGGAAGTCTTTTGACGGAGGTCTTCAATTCCGGCTGAATGAATACCGCTGAACAGAGCCGAGACAACCGCTGAGCGTCTGATCGGAAGCGTCGATCCCCGACACACAATATCACAACTATTTGCGGCGCTCGTTCTCGAAATTAATACACGAGACTCTCGAGGAATCATGGGAATAAGCAACGCACACGTCACAGCTTCGCGGCTGAAACAGATCCGTTTTACGCAAGCGTTTGTGCAACAGCGTTGTATCTGCTGGGTTGTACACGATCTTCATTCCTTGACTTATTGTCGCGTAAACGCGAATTCAACTGTCGACATAAAAAGCAGCGACATAAATTATTCAAGCGGGACCCGAGAGAGTCGTCCGACCCTCTCGGAGAGCCGTGCACTTTTCTCGAACTTTGAATCGGCTTTGATTAGTTCGACTTTCTTGATCGAATAGGTCGATATTCCTTGACCGCAGCGATCTCTCTCTCTCTCTCTCTCTCTCTCTCTCTCTCTCTCTCTCTCTCTCTCTCTCTCTCTCTCTCCCCCCCCCCTCTTTTCTCTCCGGCGTGTACTGTAATTCGACGATTGCGCGCCGCGATTCCGTCATCAATCACTCGTCCCGTGAAAATCGGCTTGGTTGATATCGAGCGCGAATCGCTATGGCTTCTTTGTTCTCGCTCGGGCACGCGTGTGATGTCTATGTGCTCTCCGATCTTTATTGGGGCTAGTAGAACTTTTTAAACCCGCGACTTTTTAAACCCATGTTTTATGAAGGGGCACGCGCTTCGCCTTCACAGAACGCCTTCACGTGTTTGTGAGTGCGCGAGCTTGGAAATTCGTGTCCACGCGCGTCCTGGCAGTAACGCGCATCCTCGGCTCGTATAAATGAGGTACAGTCTACAAGCGTAGGGGATTGTAATAAATCATGAGCCCGGTAGTAACGCGACCGCGTTATGAGGGTGCGCGCGCGCGCGCGCACCCTCATGATTTCGGCGCGTGTCTCGCGAATCGTCAACGCACCGCGCTTCAAGTGACGACCGCTTTTATTTACGCTCGCTACAACGAAATATCGTGCGCTTTAACGTGAGCGTACAACCCTGGGGATGCAGCGTTCGACGGCGTGGCGGCGCAGCGGCGAATCGAAATTCGTGTCTGTTGCCGTCGTTGAGAATTCATCCGTTAGTTCCGCGGAATATCCGGTTCTTCTCGATTGACGTTTTTGTTGTCACGATGAAGGAATCAGACGTCGTGTCGTCTTCCGCTGGATTCTCCGAGTAAGCGTTTCACACGAAAGAATCTCCCTCTCGCGCGCGCGCGAGAAAGAGAGAGAGAGAGAGAGAGAGAGAGAGAGAGAGAGGGAGAGAGAGAGAGAGAGAGAGAGAGAGAGAGCAGAAGCGACTAAAGTACGAGAGCGCGAAAAATTAAACTTGCAATCTAGAAAATGGTCTGGCACACTTGAATCCTGGTGTATACATCTGTATCCTTTTTACGAGACTTTTAGCAAGACGATGTCTGTGTCGGACAAACGGACGGGACGGAGCGAGGTACGAGAGCGGATTTGGTGCCGTATCTCCGACCGAGTGTGTGCCGCGTGCGCTCGAAGCCGTTAGCTCGTAAAAACTCTTAACGACCCGGCAGTTTTAGGGTCTCATACGCTATTCGTATGTTTCGTGTTATTATCGCGCACACATTTACGATGTCGACGAACTGTGAGCAACACGGCGCGGCGCGGCGCGGCGCGGCGCGTTGGACGAGGAAGAACCGCTCGTGCGGCGCGCGACTGCTACTGTGTTATCATAGCGTCGCGAATCCGAATATGATGTCGGCATGCACACGACTGCCGCAGGCAGTCCCCCCTCCCCCCTCCCGGCAGTTTACGGCGATGATTTTTCTTTCCGCTTAACCGACGATAAGCCACCGTTCGCGGATGGTTTAATGCGGATCTTAGGTGAATCTTGTATCGCGCTCTCTCGGCAAATCGCCGAGAAGTCTCGGAAATCGTATCGGAAGGCGCTCTGCGTACTTCTGACCACTCACCAACGGATATGCTTTGATGGTAAAACACTGAAATCGTAACGTCGGATATAAACGGTTCGCTTTATCGATACCACGTCGTTTCCGTTCCGCGGCAACTAAAATCGGATCCGATGGATAACAGTAGCCTGGGAATTTCCGACGTCGCGTTTTACTGTTTACAATTTCACTCGGGCAGAAAAGTTCGCACACTAGACGCGTAGCAGCAGCGCGTAAGCAGCAGACGCGATCGTGTCTCGTGTCGTTGCGAGAGAACGAGCTGGTGGTGGTTTTGGGAGAGAGGAGGAGAACGAGGAGGACGAGGACGACGACTATGGCTCGTAAGAATTGATTGAGTAGCTCTGGGATTGACCTCGATATGCCACGCGACAAATATCAAGACTGCACCGGGATGCGCGACATACGATGATGGTGGCGACGATGGCGCAGACGAGAGAATGACTCGCGGGCTTCACGGCGAGACATAGTCGGCAAGTTGCTTTAATTGAGTTAGGCGCGGCGACAGTAATCCATAACGTGCACACGAGGATCGAGCGAGCGAGCGAGTGAGGGAGGGAGGGAGGGAGGGAGGGAGGGAAGGAGAGTGCTGAGAGAACGGCGGCGGTCATCGGCTCATGGGAATAGAAGCGCTACGCGGTAGGTTGAGAAGGTGGAGACATGCCGGCGCGGCGGTTTCTCCCTCACGGCGTTCCGTGACATTGCTTCACGTCGCGTACAACGTCCCGTTCCGTCTCGTCTCGTCGCGTTTCGTCGCAGCCGCAGTCGCAGTTTACGGAGTCGCCTCGCTTTAGCTTCGATTATCGATACGGAGTGCGCACATTTACGGATGCATAATGCAGTCACGAGCCGGCATCGACCGTCGTAGTCAGGTGTACCTCCGTGACGTTAGTTTTCGAAATATTTCGCCATCCCGGTACTTTTTAAACACCTTGTATACGTGTGTGTGTGTGTGTGTAGAGGAGGGAGGGAGGGATGGAGGGAACGAGGGGGGAGAGAGAGAGAGAGAGAGAGAGAGAGAGAGAGAGAGAGAGAGAGAGAGAGAGAGAGAGAGAGGACAGGGGAGAGCGTGTCAGACGAGTTTCGTATGCGTGTCACCGTGTGTCATGTGTTGTTGGTCACGTCAACACGTGGCGTGCGATGACCTGGTTATTGATATGGCTCTCAGCCGTAATAATCTCCGTGAAATGTCGTTGGGTTTATAAGCGTCACACGCCGCACCCTCTCCGCGATGGCACCGCGATCTTTCAAACAAATTAGCTCGACTACTTCGACCGTCGCTGCGTCGCAACGCGTCGCGTCTAGCAGATCGACCGAATCGATCTTCTTTCTCTCTCGACACTGCATTTGGTGTGTATTACATATAGATTGAAGCATTCTCGAGAATACGCGCGCGCGCGCGCGACCGCGTATGCAGGGACGCATGCGTAGGACGTTACATTCGACGAAAGAATAAACGCGTCATGGCGTACAACTTTATGACGACGGCGAGGCCGACGAAGCGGGAAAATGCGCGGAAAGCGCGCGGAGGCCGAATTTGCATAACCGGCAGCGTCTCGAGCCCAACGATAGTCCGCGGCGACGTATAAATTTATAACCATTCTGGGTTATCGTCGCGTGCGCAAACAACTTTAGAGCCATGCCTACCTCCAGGGACACTGTTATTGGCTTCTCTCCGCGCGCGCATGCGACGGAAACCGTGCGGTGCGCGACTCCGCGTAAGGATGCGCGTGGAACTAATTTGTTTATCAGCATTACGGGCGGCAGTGCACTTTTTGCTCGCCGCGCTCTCACTTCGTCATCCGCGTCGTCCTCTCTTCTACTACCTCTGGTTGCGCATCTCACGGGTGTTTTAATTAAATAAGCAGCGAGCATACGGCTCTCCACGACTGGTACGGCTCGCCACGACTGGCGCCAAGTGCCAATATTAGCAACCGTTGTCAAGCCGGCCATTTTTTCGCGCGCGCGCGCGCGTTTTCGATATTACTCGACGCGAAGGAGCAATCGCCGACTGAATCTAATTAATGGTTCACTAATGCAATCCATCCGCGCTTTCCCGTTTCATTTTCGTCCCTGGTCCCCTGATTTCGCGCGTCCACGCCCGCGCTCAACTTTGACGGTAACACACTCGACGGCGCTCGACACCCCCTAGGAAGGAATCAGGGACAGCGATGTGTTGTTTCTCGACATCTCCTTGTTGACATCTGATCGTTCTCGGGCTCCTCCCGACTCCGGTTGTAATCTCTTTGCCGGCATATATTTGATCCGATTGTATCGCGATTGTATCGCGCGCGCGCGGTCAACAATTGGGCAATAACGAGCGGATCGATCATCCGCGGGGGTCATTCGCGTTTGTTTTGAGCGTTATCGCGTATAAGCGCGACGCTGGACGGATGCGCGCTCGTTTCGCTCGTATCAGTGATGATACGCGATTAGTGCTCGCGGAACTGGAGAGGGCGGCTGGAGAGAGAGGTGAACAATTTTTCTTTTTTTAACTCGTCGCGATATCGAACACGAGCGGTGCGGCGCGGGCGGAGAGCAAGAGAGAGCGCTCTGCAACAAACGACGACCGCGCGTAACGGTCGTGCGATTACGTCGCAAAGAGTGGGAATATAATTGGCTTTGTTTCCGGTAATGAGCGCGCGATACCATCGCGCTCGATGAATTCGCGATGTGCGCGTTTTCGCTTTCCATGTCGCCGGGGCGCGGAGATGCGCCGCGTATCGGCCGCTTCAGGAAATATCGCGCGCCGCTCTGTGCTGCGCTGCGATGCGTCGCGACGCGACGCTAGGGCGAGATATGAAAAATGCGAAACGGCTCCCGCGAGCGATGCGAATCCTTTTACAGTTGACGCTTTTCCGATGACGTCGTTGATAACGCCACCGGTAGATAATACCGGAAATGGCTTCTGCCATAGGCTAGACTTCGCCGTTGTCGTCGTCGCTGCCGCCACCGCCACCGCCGCTGCCACCGCCGCGACTCCTCGCCGGCCGAATCCCAAGCTTGACGCTCGCTGAAAAAAATTCGCATTTCCATAAATTTCTCTTTTCTGCTGTCAGACGAATTTTCGGACGGTACGTACGTGCCGTGCGCGCGGAATTATGCTACGCGTGGTACGCGTTGCTGCTATTGCTGTGGATTATAATAAACGCGGGACAAAACGATAAATTCGGCGAATGTTTTAACCCAATTAGATAAGTTAATGGTGCGATAAGTTTTATCGAACCATGCGATAAGTTTTAGCGAACCATGTGAGCCAAGCGAACCAAACGCGCGCGCGCGCGTACGAAAAATTGTAAAGATTATCCCTCGTGCCGTATTCGTTCTCGAGTCCTCGAGACTTTTCTCTGAAACTCGATTTGCTTGTATTAGCGGAATAACCGACGCGCCAGGGATTGCTGTAGGGTGTAGTGCTTAAACAGCGCAAACACAACCGACTCTCCAAGTGACTCCAATGCGCACTTACTGAAATGAGAATTAATAACTTTTGCAGTCCGTATTACAGATATCCTTAACGCGTTTGCCTTAGCGCTACGGCAACAACTCTGTTCGATGGGAGCGAAAGAGAGGGAGTGAGAGAGACGGAGGACAACAGTGTGCACGATAAGTGCGACTAGATCGACATCGACTACGTACGTTTACTGGTTAAATCATCTTATCGTCCGTTCGGCATTTAACGTTACTCACCGGCTGCCAGCTCGACGCGCTCACGTTTGCGGAAGACAGCGAAAGAACAAAAATGGAAGAAACCGAGCCGCACACTATGAGCCGCGCGCGCAGAGACAGATCCTCTGGCGAATCCGTCCGGCAAAATCGCCTTTGTGGAACATGGCGAGTTGTAAAGTACAGTTTACAAAGTCAGCGTATTACTTCTCTACTTCATTCCGGTAAATTTGCGCGTGCACTCACGTATTCATGAATACTAGATAAACTAGCCCTGCTATTTCCATAATCTCCAGCATGTTTTGCGGTGCGCGTTACGGTACGATGTGATCATCGATCGGTCATCGAAGAGCAATTATCAAAGTGCGGACGATCAACTTCTCATTTACTCGGCAACGGGGCATATCGGAGCGGAAAAAAAAAAAAAAAAGAAAAGAAAAAAAGGAAAAAAAAACGGAGAGTTCAACCCGCGTGACGAGATTGGACAATACTACCGTTATATGAATTGAGGGGTTTTTCACAACTGCGAGTTACAGAGCGTTGTGCGTGCCACCTCCGAAAAAAAGAGACGTACAGCAGAGAGAGGGAGAGAGAGAGAGAGAGAGAGAGAGAGAGAGAGAGAGAGAGAGAGAGAGAGAGAGAATCGGTGCGGTCGAATTCAATAAATCTCGCTGGCCGATACTTTCGATAAATGGTTTCGATACGAATACACGCCAGACTCCATCCACGGCTGCAACAGTATACTTGGTTTTCGGCTTGTGACATCATTCGTCGAAGCGACAAAGAGCTTCTTCGGGCGCAAAATAAAATTTAGGGCGGTGCACGTTCGATAACGCGAATCCTACTTAACGACGTAAGCGCGCATATAAGCTTCCTCGCGAGAGAATCTTTTTTTCACGTTGAATCTCGTAACTATTCATTCATCTATTATTTTGCATCGTCTTTCAATATTTCGCGGCAGTGGCCCGTTTTCCTTCATTTCTGAATCCTACGTTTGTGTTTTCAAAATCCGCACGCGCGCACTGTTCTGTTTTTCAAATGTTAATCGTTAATCTTATCGTTAATCGTTCGTTAAAATGGCAGATCCTCGAAACTTCACCATGATGACTACTTTATACGGGTTGAACCTTCGATGCGTATCGATGATTCAAGAGATGAATCGTCCATGAGAAACAACAAATAATATTGCTATTACATATTATGGTTTGTGAATTGTGACAGATTAAAAAGAGAAATAACGAAAAAGAGGATTCGATATAATTATCATCCGTTGCAACGTTATCTCGCTGTGATATTCTGCGCGTTAAGAATATATGCGATAGAATTGATACCATTTGGAGGCCATTTACTATTTTTTCTTTACAACGAACGTGAAATCCACTATTGGGGATCTACTGTTAGGATGTGCCACATCGTGTACTACAGTGAAAAGTGAGCATATTTTCGGTATTTTCTATAATATAATTTATTACAACTTAAAAAAGAACTTAAAAAATAACTGAGAAAATCGGAAAGACAGAATCTTCGATATACAAACGTAAATTGTATAATTTACGTCAGAATTTTTTTTTGCTTTAAATGGTTAAATGATAAATTTATACATCTTCAATCATGTTGGTTCTTGCTCATCCAAGGTGTGGGACAACACAAAGTTTCCCCAATATTTTCATCTAGCCTCATTAGTATTTCATTTCCTTTTTCCCTTATACTATTAAGTAATGATATGAAAATAATTAGTATAAAATCAGACACTTATGACAATAGTATAAAGATAATTAGTGTAAAATTAGATAAATACAATAATTAATATAAAAGAGGAATTTCATTCTGTGTTCTGATGTCAAAGCAAGCAAATTGTCATCGGAATATATGCTACATCTGAGAAAATACTGTGAAATTTTTATACGAGGCACATTGAATGATCGCGGCGCGCTCTGTATCGATCGAGCGAGGAATTCTGCTCCTTTTGTTCGATCATACGAGCAAATTTTCGTAACTGGATGTAGGTCAGATGGAATCGATTTAGCTTCTGGACGAAGAGCTAATATTCATAGCCGCCGTTCGCCATTGTTCGCGATAGACGTAATGAAAAATCGTGATTTTTCTGGATACAATCGCTCTCTTGGTACTTGAACGCAGCACATCGGCCGGAATGAATGGGAAGAAAAAAAAAGAAATCGAACAAGCTCGCTCTAACAACGCGTTTTTACCATGTATCACGTACTGTTCCACCCAACCGTATATTCGCGTATTCGCGCACCGTGACACTTGTTTCACCACGAGCAACGATCGGTGGATTAATCTTCTCGATGGAGCAATAATTGGCCGCAAACTGTCTATCATGTTTACGCGCGCATAAGTTTGTCATTCCCGCAATCCGTAGCGTTACTTCACGCGAGTCCGTGCGTGTTATTGAAATTCGTCGTAAAAATGTAAAACGGATGTGACACCCGATAAAGAAAAAAGATATACGTTGCCGCTAATACGCGAAGCTTGGCGAGCGAAAGCTTATCGAGCGAAGTACTCTAATCGATCTCTGAATGCGAAAGAACTAACTAAAGGGCTAACGGAGAGAGAGAGAGAGAGAGAGAGAGAGAGAGAGGGAGAGAGGGAGAGAGAGGAGAGAGAAGAGAGAGAGGAGAGAGAGAGAGAAAGAGAGAGGGAGAGAGAGGAGAGGAGAGAGAGAGAGAGAGAAAGAAGAGAGAGAGAGAGAGAAGAGAGAGAGAGAGAGAGAGATTCTTTTTTTTTTTTTTCTTTTTTTTTTTTATCGAAGATATTGAAGAGAGATCTCGGCAAGTCGGAAGGATAATGCTTGAAAGACAACACGAAATAAATCAAATGTACAATGTGTTGTTAAAAAAAAAAAAAATTAAAAAAGAATGTAAATGTCGAAGGACGAAGGTGCTGGTCTAGAACGGCGAGTAAAAAAATAAAAATACGAAATATCAAAGATAGGCGATGGTAGAGTACCAGAGAGAGAGAGAGAGAGAGAGAGAGAGAGAGAGAGAGAGAGAGAGAGAGAGAGAGAGAGGGACAATTCGAAGAGAATGTGAGGAGACGCACGAGAAGGATGCAGACGAGAAGAACAAAGCTGGAAAAGATATATGGTCCTACCGGCGGCGCGGTATAGCCACCATCTTGCTCATTCTGTCGCGTGTTATTTGTTTCACTTTACCGTATTTCATAGCGGCCGAGCTCGAGGATGAGTCGTTTGCGAGTCTGGCTGAGTTTTATGTAATTCCAGTGGAATGATATCGCTTTTACGCGGCGGCACAAATTTACTTAAAATTTGGGACAGAGCCCGCATTAAGTGCGGCCAAACCGCATTGTGGTCAGACCGCACAAGCAGCAGGAATGGTAACGTTTCGTCGCCGTCACGTATTGCGGTTGGAAAGCATTAACAAAGAGTGACACGGAACGTTTTCGATAGTGTCGGTATGTGACTAGTTAAAATAAAGGATCATGTTTATGACTCAATTCCTTTTTCTTTCTTCAAAAAAAGATGAATTTATTACAATATTGTAATATGAATGTAATGAATGAATTTATTACAATATTTGGCACAATTGGACTAATCAAGATTATCCAAAGTTACGAGCGAATATTTTTTTCTCAACTGTATTGTCGGTACTTAACCGCTTTTTCCACGGAGTCCCTCTTTGCATATATATACATAAAACTCGTATCTTCTTGTACGCGCTTTCCCCTTTGCCTTTGTGCATTAACTTTGAGACTCAGCAACGCCTACTTTGCGTAACTTATGAATAGTGTGAAATAGCGTAAGCAGTTGGTTTCATCTTATATTCTTCACTCATCGGTGTTGGTAAGGATGGGATACCTCTCTCGTTGCATAACACACACACACACACACAGACAGAGGGAGGGAGGGAGGGAGGGAGGGAGGGAGGGAGGGAGGGAGGGAGAGAGAGAGAGAGAGAGAGAGTGAGAGAGAGAGGTGGGAGAGGGAGGAGGAAGGAGAGTTTTTACAACAAGGTTCTCGCCTTGAGATATATCGTATGATTTTCTACTGAATCCCAAATTCAATTAGTATTCGAAAGTTGCAAATTTCGTCAAGACCGCTTCAGTTGTGCTAGTTATAAATTTATCCCGCAGAAACATATTTCACTTCATTACACCGCTTTACACTCATAAACGAGTGTTTCCCCCTCCCCCCCCTCTCTCTCTCTCTCTCTCTCTCTTTCTCTTATTTGCTGCGAGAGTCAAATCACGTGTAAATGCGTATCGAGGGAACGCTTGATATTTCAAATCGCGCGCATGTAAAACACACACTCAGGAGAAAATTTGCGCGCGGCAAAAACAGCCGCGGATAGAACACGTCTGTGAAGTTAGCCTCCCATTTTGAAAATTTGAAAAAAATGAGCATAGTTCTGATTGCCCCCCCCCCCCAAAGAGTTCTAGAGTTCTCTATCAATAAAAAAAAAAGTTCCGTTGATTAAAGTGGTCAAAACACGAAATAAAGTTATGGGGAGGGGGGGGGGCCAACTTTACGATTGCGTAAATTTAAAAGGTCATAACTTTTTTACCTTAAACTTTAGCGCTTTGATGCTTAAGGAAAATCGATACAACTTTTACGGGGGCTACCAGAACTCTTAACGGAATGCCGAAATTGTGAACAAGAAATTGTTCACCTCTGAGAGACTTGGAACATTTAGCACTTCGAAATGACTGCAACTTTTTTATCTTCGATCGCAGCTCAACAATTCTTAACAATAATCGAAAGAACTTTTCGGCGGGCAACCAGAACTTTAAAGAAACTGACCAATTTTCGAAAAGAAAATTTTCTCTTAATTGTACTTGGAAAATTCGGCATCTGCGATACTTTGATGAGCTAGAACTCTTTCATTTTTGCTCGAATCGATTCAAGTCACAAGGAAAACCGATATAATTCTTCGGGGGGCTACCAGAACTCTAAAGAAATGAACCGTATTTCGAAAACAAATTTTCTCCTTAAGTACAATTAAAAGAAATTTTCTTTTCGAAAATTGGTCAGTTTCTTTAAAGTTCTGGTTATAAATTATAAATTCAAATTTCCCCGATGTTTCCTAACGGATATTATTAGACACGCTTCCATCGATCGTACGAGAGATATTTTCATCAAATCCTGCCGAAACATTGTCGTGTTTGACAAGTCGCACGTGTGGTGTGGAAACGAATGTGTGATCCTTTTCGATCGATTCAATTTCCACTAACGATACTTCTCCGGACAATACAACGTGCATCAATTGATTAGATTATCCATCTAATAGACATACTATATGTAATGCAGATCCGATGCATTAATTGTTATTATTATTTCCACCAGTTCGTACCAGTAACGTCAATTCCGGGCATTCTGGTATCTCAGTCACTACACGGGGATATCCATTTATTCATTGATTTGTTCTTATATTTATATTGTTTTTATTCTTATATTTATATTGTTTTTATATCTTTTTATGCGCCAGTTTATGCGCAAAAGTATCAAGGTAAAGTCGACAAACAAGTAGATACTTTACGAAATTTTTAGTCTTGGTGGTAAAATCAGGGTGTGATAAAATAAGATACGACGAAAGTACTCAACTTTCGGTGGCCTTAACGAAATATTTTTATACGTGGATCGACAAGGGGAATATATATTTATACAAAGAAAACATGATTCTATATTAAAATCTGTTTTTATTCCGGCTACCCGAGCAACTCCGATGAACATTCCGTGAGTTTGGCATACGGAAATGTCCGATTTATACTTACGGGGCGTTAGTTTTCACGCGAGTTCCATCCAACGAGTTCGCTTTATGTATCCGTTGGCACGTATCTACATCAACGTTACATCACAATGACGTCATGCGGCGTTTATTCCGCCCCCGTCGATCTGCACCGTCTAATTTCGTTCACTTGTGAAACAGCGTCACGTGTAAAACGCATTATTTCTGAAGTCGAGCGCGAGCGAGCCTAAATCCTAAATCGAGCGCGCAATATCCTAAATGGAGCGATATCATCATCCCAGCGTTCTTTCTTTATGTTACAGCGACTGCAACGAGATTGAGGCACTCGAGACACCTGGACGTGAGATCGCAGTTCCCGGACGAGGAGAAATTACCGGTGAGTGCTTCTCGATTCGTTCTTGATTCGATTTCTCATCCTCTCCCTAGCTCTGTGCCCCGCGCCCCGCGCCCCGCGCCATCCGCGGGTCCATTGCCACCCCAACACCGCCGTGTTCTACTTACGTTCCCTTCCTTCTGTCTCAGTCATCAAACCTGATTTCTTTTACCACTCCGAGTCTACGAGGATCCTCGAATGATCCTCATATAAAACACCTTTCCAGCACATGGATAATGGATTTGTCTCTTCCCTCATCCTCTTACGCTCGCTGATCTGTGCGAACGGCTATTAAATATTTACCGCGCGCGTTAGTCGCAATCGGTCTTTACGTGACATCCGTGAGCGAGTCTGAATTTGTCGCCACTCGTTACGAAGTTGGAGGCGCGTCTCTTATGGCGCGTCGTTAGCGGCATTAGCGGCGAACCGAAAATATCGTCACGTACCTTACCTTACCCTCGTCCTTACTCCGCCATCTCGCGGTCTTTTCGAACCGAATCTTCAGCTCCCGATTGCGTGGTGCTGTCTCGCGCTCGTCTTATTACACAATTGCAACTACACATCCCAGGATTATTATTATCTCCGCGTGTGTCACTTCTTACCGTAAAAGACGCAAGACAAATATAGATAATAGACTTCAGTGAACTATCCCCTTGCGGCCTTCTCTTCTTTTGTTTCTTCCGTAGTTACCAATCTGACTTTCGTTTAGCTAGCGAACATCTTGCACGGCGTGGCAAGATCTCAATTACCGTAATTTCGCCGAGATTTGACCGCGAATATAAGCGAACTTTAACGATACCCAAGTGCGCGTATTTTTTGCTCTTTTCGCCCCTTCGTTTGCTTATTTATTTCTTTTGTGCACGTTAAAACATATCCCGACATTCGCGGCGACCGCGGCGCGGTGGCGGTAACGAAACCATCTTACGAGCTCGTACGTAACGACGTGTTCACGCGGCGCGCTCGTGGCGACCGTCGCGCATAAATAATTCGTCTCGTAAACGAGCTCTCGAAATCACTCGTGATTCGATTGAATAGCGCCTGTGCTCGCGTACAACTCGCGCTCCGTACCGTCCTCAATGTGAGAACGGCGAGAAGTGTTTCGTCGGTGGCTCCGGAGACTCGCTCGCTTACGAGAATCATTGACGTTACACGTCGCGTCGCGTCGCGAGTTCGCTCGCGGAAGCGGAGTGTGGTGTATTTGGGAACGCGCGCGAATTGGGCGTACGAGACGGGGATGGCGGGAATGTGTGTATGCGCATTTAGGCGCAGAGGCGATTCCATACGTCGCGGCGTTCGTCAGACGAGCAAGTTCGGCAAGTGACGTTCGCGCAAACTCGCAAAGACTTGGAGCATTTGCCGCATTTTGTCAAGATCTATAATCGAGAGAGCGGCAAAGTTATTTGGGGGGGTCTAAGGTGCGCGCGCGCGCACGTGCAGGTGCTCAGACGGATGGACGGAGATTCAGATTCCCTCCCAGGTGTAGCGATCGAGCGACTTCGATCGTGGTGGTGGTGTTGGTCGTTTGTAATATTTTCAATGTTTCAGCGATTTCTCAATCATCCGTCGATCATTATAGCCGCGACACACGCGACAAGTGATAAGACACATTCATTAATTGAATGTTGAATCGCCCGATACAGTATATATACTGTAAGTGAAGGACCGCTGAAGGACTGCGAATTTTTCACGAGGAAAAATTTTGTGCGCTGAAAGTGGCATAATCGGCGGAGATACGCAAATATACGAGTCGCGCGCGCAATTTATTATATCTGTATCAATATAGTGCAGTGTCAGTACGCGCGACGTGCGACAAATGCGTCGCGCGTATTTACACATATAATTGTGTACCACATATAGCGAATGAAACTCGCGCTATACATTTCTTTCGTCGAATTAAGCGCGTGATAAAATTTATTTTAGCTTACCGTTACCAAACACCTCGTTATTTATTTACATACGCTCCCAATTGGCCTCGCCTTTAGATTCTTTAATTTTCGATATAAAATACCTTACTAACTCACTCCATCGATGAAATTCTTGCGAGTGAGGTAAAAAAATCAACCGCGGACTACTTGAGAAATAATGAGAGTTCTGCTGGCAGTGTACACTCTTCTCTCGCGATCGTATAATGAAACACAGCTCCTTTGTAAACGTTGCATTAATGGAGTAACGTTTAATGTCCGGAAACCTCCTACGAGGAGGTTTCGAATTTTATCGTTCTCTTTGAGAGATTGTGAATTAGCGGACGATGGTAGGCGCGATGAGGCTCGTTAGTCTCTCTCTCTCTCTCTCTCCATCTCTCTCTCTCTCCATCTCTCTCTCTCTCTCTCTCTCTCTCTCTCTCTCTCTCTCTCTCTCTCTCTCTCTCTCTCTCTCTCTCTCTCTCTCTCTCTCTCCTCTCTCGTCTCTCTCTCCTCTCCTCCCCTCCCCTCTCCCCTCCCCTCCCTCTCTCCTCCCCTCTCCTCTCTCCCTCTCTCTCTCTCCTCACTCCTCTCTCTCTCTCTCTCTCTCTCTCTCTCTCTCTCTCTCTCTCTCTCTCTCTCTCTCTCTCTCCTCTCTCTCTCTCTCTCTCTCTCTTGCTCGCTCTCGCGCGCGCTCCTTTTAATTGTTCCGCAAAGAAGACGTCGTCGGGTGGTTCCGAATTACGAGAGCTTTTACGTTTTTAATATTAATTAACGGTCGAGCGCGCGTCTTATAATCGCTGTTTGTGCGTGCGCGCGTGTACGTGTACTCTTGCAATGTCTCAAACGCCGAGGTACGAGAAGCGCTCTTAGAGAGCGGGCTCGTTTGCTCGGATACCACGTGTAAAGATGTCGGTTTCTTTGCTCGATTTACGACACCGTTGCAAATTCGCAACGTACTGGGTACCTCATATCTCAATGTATACCATCTACAGTTAAATCTACGTTAAACAGGATTCTCGCGATAATTAATGCAATCGTGCAATGCCTCGTTATTTCTCTCACCGAAGGTAACGATTTAGCGACATGGAACTCGCGATAACCCGCTCTTTCTCTTCCCCATCCTTATTTTCCATCAATGTTTTCTTTTCTTTTCTTTTCTGTTCTTCGCTCCTTTCTCTCCCTCTCTACTCGTTATTGCGATCGTGCTCTGCAACGACGGTAGCAATTACGAATTCCAATTGACGGGATCTTCTTAAAGCCATTACGAATGAACTGCGGATAGCGTAACGGGGTTATAATATGCTAAAACGCGGTTAACTTGTTTATCGTTAATGAGGCTGGAAAGTACGAGAGCGCGAGTGCTACATCGAGGCAGCGCATGACCCGGCAAAGTGCTGCGCGAAATTCTGAGCGATCTTGCTGCTGGATGCTGGAGGTGTACCTCTCCCCCTCCCCCTCCCTCCCCCCCCCCCGCCGTGTGAGTAAACAGAGCGAACGAACGAGCGAGCGTGCACACGCGGATTATATTTCTTACCGAATGTTGTTTACCTGGGGATATCATTATCTTCCGCCTCTCTCTCTCTCTCTCTCTCTCTCTCCTCCCCCAGTGGGACAGAAAATAGTAATGAATATTAATGTGTCGAGAGCATTTAATTGCATTGAAGATAACAGTCCAACTATGAGCGCGTCTAGAGAGATCCGGTGCGCGCGCGTTTGTTTGTGTTAATTATAATTATCGCCGAATTGATTGGCGTTTGTGTTATGGCGGTATTTTCATCGCGGGCATTCAGTCAGAAACACGAATCTCGCGCGTCGCGCTTACACAACTTCTTCGGTCCGGTTCTTTCCGTCCGGATCGAATCTTCGCGCCGGGAAGTTTCGTGTGTGTCAGTCGTCGTACGGATGTATCTGTGATCATCTTTTACCACGTGAACACGAGAGTTAAACTCGCGACTCGATCGTTTGTACGTTGTACGTGTTACATGCTAAACGCGCCACCTGGATCAATGCTAATCGCGACGAAACGGTAATACAGCGGAACATACGAGCGCGGTTGGTGCTATTATTTATGAGAGTATGAGAGTATCTTACCAAGGACGCCAACAGACCGCGCAACGTTGTGCAAAACCGCGGAACTTGGCTAACCTTGTCACCTGATGTTCTACATCACCAATGTGCAGGATTATTACAGCGAGCACCCAGTCGTAATAGATACAGCAGCGCGTCGCCGCCTTTTTTCCTCTCTCTCTCTCTCTCTCTCCTCTCCCCCATCCTTTTCTTTTATATCTCCGATCATTCTTCTCCCACGAGTCGATGGATTTTTCATGGGAAAATGCGAAGTAACAGACTGCCAGAGTCCAGAATCGTGATTAATGCCGCTTGGTTTATGAGGCGTGCTTTGATCATTCATCTTTGCGTGTCTTGCTCTAAACTCTTGACTACGCTTGCGAGTGCGTGAGCGGCGGGGTGCCAAGGGTTACCGATTAATCCCCAAGACATCTTTCGCTTGTTCTCCGAGTAACATCCGCGCTAATAATTGACTGTTTCTCTTACGCTTTCAGTTCTATGAGAATAACAGCCACAAGCCAGTGTTTGTCGATTGTAAGAATTATGCGCCGTCGGTAGACGAGGATGTACCGCGCAACACATATGTATTTCAAGTGCACGCCGAGGACAAGGATCCGCCGGAGAATGGAGGTATCGTAACGTCTATCCATACAGAGTGTCCGGTAATTAACTGCCAACCCGAAGTGTGAAGGTAGATTGAGTTGGAAGCTGGAAAAAAAAGTAAAGTACAATTTTGCAAGAATCGCAATAATTATCGCGCTATTAATGACAGAAATCTGACGAGTGAGCGCGCGCCAAGATGATTGATGGATGATTGATGGAGGAGCGTCGCGCAGCACCTCTCTCTCTCTCTCTCTCTCTCCCCCTCTCCCTCCCTCTCTCTCTCTCCCCCCTCTCTCCCCCCCTATCTCTCTCTCTCTCTGGGGCCATAGTGTCCCCAGTTCAGTCGATCTAGCAACAATTTAGACGTAGAGATGCGGCGACGATAAAACACGAATAGCGGCGCGTTGTCCTTCCCCTTCTCGCCGCGCATCAGCAATAGTCGCTGAACATCGACTGGGCCGCGCTCAGTGGTGGCCCGAGCAGCTACGTACAACGCTTCTCCAATCATCTGTGTTGGCGCGTGCCCACTCCTCAGAGGTCGTCTGTCATTAATAACTCGATAATTATTGCGATTCTTGCAAAATTGAACTTACTTACTTTTCTTTTCAGCTTAACTCAATCTACCTTCACACTTCGGATTGATAGCTAATTACCGGACATCCTGTATACAATCATTCATTGTCGCTGTACATACGTAGTAGTATGCATGAGGTAAAAAGGAAGAAAACGCGCGCAGAATGTACACAGGATGCAAATTGTAGTATGTTCCTTTATGTTCCTCAAGACTTTTGTGACTTGTGTGGCATTCGCAGGGGTAAACGTAGTGGAATCTAGATTCTTTTGTCTCCGCTACTTTTTCGAAGAGTCGCCCCGAGCGGAGAAACAAAATTTCATGATATCGATAACGAGATTGGAAATGTGGAGGAAATCGAAAATAGACGCACCGGTCAAACGGGGATATCCTATTATCGATCGATGAGACATTGGTGTCTATTTTCGTCGCGAGCGACGAAACGTGCAAAGCAACGAAGATAAAATGTGGTTTTTATTACATGGTTTATTTTTCTGACTTTTCGCAGGTACCGTCACGTACAAATTCATATCCGACCGCAGCGAGAGGCTAAAATTTGAGATCAATAATATGACTGGCGTGATCACGACGAGCGTAATGTTCATAGACAGGGATGAACCCTTCAAAGAGAAAGAATTCTACCTCACAGTACACGCGAGCGACAACGGAAGGCCGCAGCTCGACGACCTGTGCACATTTAAAGTCACCGTCAACGACATCAATGACAACGAGCCCGTTTTCGATAAAGTGGTACGTAGTTCAAATGAATCAAGCTTCAATACTTGGCCTCTTATTAATACGTTGTACGGATCGATCGATTGATCGCGATCCCGCGCTACAAAAGTCGCCGCGCTACAAAAAGAAGCCGAGTGCACACGCACCACCGCGTACATACGCGCATCCTACATTATATACACGTAGCAATTACATACGGATATTAGAGTCGATTTGTACCGGAAAAAGATGGAAAGAGATGAAAATCAAACGGACTTTTGCACAGTCTCTCTCTCTCTCTCTCTCTCTCTCTCTCTCTCTCTCTCTCTCTCTCTCTCTCTCTCTCTCTCTCTCTCTCTCTCTCTCTCTCTCTCACTCTCTCTCTCTCTCTCTCTCTCTCTCTCTCTCTCTCTCTCTCTCTCTCTCTCTTCCTTCGATGTCAACAGAAGAAAATGCCGAGAAATATTTCTCTCATTTTTTGTTTGTTGTATATAATAAATACGTTAAAATTAAGATAATTCCGAACGAGAGAAACGATTTACGCGTGCACCATGTATAAAAAGTCGCGCGATGAAACGTTCTTTCGAAAAATGCTACTTGTTTGCGGAAATGGATAGAGTCAATGGATTTGAAACTGGAGAGTGTGTCGATATGCGTTCCCCGTTCCATTCTGCATATTTTGCGTGTGTAAATTCGTCGATTTCATGAATGAGTAAAACCCCGCGCAGGTCGTGGAATTACGGCTCGCGATCCCCGTATATTTTTATTATCGTGTGTGAACTTCTTCTCTTCTTTTCTCTTCCCCCCCCCCCCGTATACTAACCATATACCGGCGTTATACCGCCACTATCGACCTATCCGCTACTAACCGCTACTAACAAGTTCTGCTTCAATTTCTCTCTGTTTGTTTCACTCCAATCCCAGGTCTTCCGTGGACACATGTGGAAGGTTGGTCTCGTATTTGCGGTGTGTGAATGTTGCTCGATGTGAAATGAGAAGAGTACAACAAGTGTCTCACGCGTTATTTTGTCGTCGTGTGTTTTTCTTCTTTCTTTTTACAAGCAGTTTGCGCACCTTGCGAGAGATGAACCGTCATTTGATTTTCACATGCCGAATGAGATTCCTTGTATGCGCTTGAGAAGATACCCTCGTATTCCATCGCGAGACTCCTCAAATCGACTGAGGAAAGATCCTCTCATCCACAACAACACAAAAGATAGAAAAGGAGGCTCTCGTCGTCTCGATCGATAATAACCGCCTCGTGTTCCAGTATGACGAACCCTCATATCTCCCCCTCCGTGTCAAATGGCAACATTATCATGCATGTACGTGATATTTTAGGAATGACAAGGCACTATGCGAGCACGATTCATTCGGAAATTGCATGAAACGCATCACGCTAAGTGCATTTTGAAGATCACGCGGCGGTAGATCTACGCTAATCCCGCTAATCCCCCTGTTCAATGTATCTGTATTTCGGCTTTGTTACACGTATACACAGGCGTACACGGAATCCGTGCCGCGAGATTTACCCGTCGGTCGCGAAGTCATGAGAGTCTCCGCCACCGACTTCGATGACGGCGAGAATGGCACCGTGCGTTACAATCTGTCGGCTAAGCTGGCGGACGATGAGGCGTACTTTCGGATCGACAGCGAGACCGGTATCATCTACCTCAAGAAAGCTATAGACGTAAGTAACGTGCGCGCAGTAAGGGTGTGATTTTAAGGGCAGGAAGCGGCAGTACTACTTGACTCTCTCGCGAGTTCTTCTCCCTCGTTGTTGTCTCACAGCGGTGAGTGAGTTAACTCGCTCGTGAAATTAAAGTCCGCGAAAGAAACGCTTAGTTTCCGATTCATTTGAGCGGCGATAGCCGCGCGATAGTTGCGCGAGTTACGTACAAGAATCGTTCGTATCGGCAAGCTCCGTCGACAAACTTCGGCGAAATACGTATGCGCGCGTGCACCTATGCGGATTATACACGCTTCGTCGGCGTTAAGGCCATCACGCACAAACGAACTTAAGCAGTAAGACGTAAGCAGTAAGCAAATCGACCAAAATCGCAATCGAAATTTAAGGACGCCATTTTAAAACTTACGAGAATAATTGATTGTGATGGGTCGCGAGTTTCTTTACTGCTTACGTTGATTTGTGTGTGACGGCCTTTATCGTCGTCGAGTTGTCGAGTTGAAGGGTAAACCTGTTCACTTATTTTCAACGTATATAAATGTACGAATATAAAAGTGGTATTGCCGTAGCAACATGTACACGCATACGCACACGTACGCGTCGTTGTTGTGTCGCAACAACGAACGCTTATCGATCCGTTTCTTCGAGCGCGCGCGAGCTCGTGTCTCCATCAACGTCTTCACTCAACGGCGGAATACACACAAACACAACTCACATTACCAACGTTTTTATCTTTGCGCAGCACGACCCAGGTTATAGATTCAATATGATAGCCAGAGCCACAGATCTCGGCAAGCCTCCAAAGTCTAGCGCCATTGATCTCGACATACGGGTGGTAGAGTCGCACAAGAAGGCGCCAGCTTTTCTACCCAGGTCAATGGCGCCGATCAAGCTAATGGAGAACTTTACGGACTTTGATGCCGTCATAGTCCGTCTGAAAGCAGTCTCGAATGTCAATGACTCGAATGAGCTGCGTTTCGAACTGGTCAGCGGCAGGACGGAGCAGACCAACAAGAGGAGCACCTTTAGGTATACCTATCGATTTGCTTGTGTGCGCGCGCGCGCTACCTTTTCTTTTCACCGTGTGTGTGCGCGCCGCGTGTGTATAAACATGTACTTATATAAATGAATGTTTCGCTCGACACCCACTTCAGATTAGAATCGAACAAGGACGTGGCGGACATCAAGCTGTCCGAGTCTCTTGATTATGAAAAGAACACTCAATACACGTTGATAGTACGAGTGAAGAATACAAATGGATTGGCCGCCGAAACGTTGGTCGAAATCGAGGTTCTCGATGTAAATGACAGAATTCCAGTCTTTCGCGAGATTACGGGAGGCAGCGTGTTAGAAAATGAGCCGCCAGGAGTGCCGGTGATGCAGATACAGGCCATCGATGATGATGGGACGGCTCCCCACAACCAGGTATATTATTATAAAATTGTAGTACGATTGTAGGAAGAGCATCTCGTCGTCGTTGATCAATGCGTTGGTAACTCGTCTCGTAATCCCTTTGTCTTGTTCGTTTGAAAGGTCCATTACGAGTTGGCCTCCTTCAATAAGCAGTTCACCATTCACAGCCAAACTGGCATGATCACGACACTGGTGACATTCGACAGAGAAGTACGAGATCATTATGACGTGAAGGTAATAGCGAAGGACAATTCGCCGAGTGCTCTGTTCAAAACCGGCGAGCCCAACAGGGCGGAGCTTATGTTCCGGATAGATATCGCCGATAAGAATGACAATCCACCTCGCTTCACCGAGAAAGTGTACACTCACAATGCGGTTTACGAGAACGCCAATATTAATGGCTACGTAACCAATGTCCAGGCTGTCGATCCCGACACAGCGAGTCTCGTCACGTATAGCATCATAGCGGGAAATACCAATGGTAGCTTTTCCATTCACAGTACGACGGGGAATATATACGTGAATAAGACGTTGGATTACGAGCAGATTACCAAGTACAATTTGACCGTGAGAGCGTTCGACGGTGTGTTCAACGATACGGCGCAGGTGGAGATTTTTGTAGAGAACGTGAACGACAACCCGCCGGTCTTCGAGCACTTTGACATAAATCCGACGATAGAGGAGGAGAAATTGGTGCCTGGTAAGAGATCATCTTGATGTGGAACGATACACGAGACGAAGAAAGACTGCGCGCGCTAACTCACTCACTCACTTGTTGTCTGTTTTTTTCTTTTAAAGGATGTATCACCACCGTGGTCGCTTACGATCCAGACATCGTAGACAGGACAGCCGACCAGCATATCGTGTACTCTATCGATGAGAATAAGGAATCTCTCATCGGGATCGACAAAAGTGGCTGCATGAAGCTGAAGAAGCCGCTGGACCGTGATCCGCCGAATGGCTATTCGATATGGAATGTAAGTTTTTCTTTTTTTTTTTTTTTTTTTTTTTTTTTTTTTTGAGATAAGACTCGTCTCTCCCCGCTAGCGCCTCGTTTCTAGCGTACTCTCTCGTTTCTTTTTCCCTCTTGGTTCGCTACCCTTCTGACCTTCCGCCGTTTCCTACACAGGTCATCGTAATAGCGAAAGACGAAGACGGCTCGACTACGGCGCTACGCAACTCTATAATCGTAAACATCACTCTGCTTGATATAAACGATAACGCACCATTCCTCGATATGCCTTATCCGGTGATTTGGGACGAGAATAAGGAACCCGCCAAGATAACCGAGCTCAAAGCACGCGATTACGATTCCCAGGAGAATGGTCCACCATTCGAGTTTCGGATCGACGATAGCGCGGACGACGAGGTCAAAGCCAAGTTCAGCATTCACAAATCTGCTTTGCACGCGCTACAAATCTTCGATCGGGAGCAGCGGAAGAGCTACGATATACCGATCGCGATTACGGACAACGGTACGCCATCTATGACAGGCACCTCGACGCTCACTGTCATCATAGGCGACGTAAATGACAATGACATGGCGGAGGGCTCGAGTTCGATATTCGTTTACAACTACAAGGGGGAGGCCCCTGACACAGAAATCGGGCGCGTTTATGTCAACGACCCGGACGACTGGGATCTGCCGGATAAATCCTTCGAGTGGGCCTCCTCCTCTTCCCATGACGGGTTCCTGCTGAACAGCAGCACCGGCATGATCACTTTGTTGTCAGGCACGTCGAATGACACTTTCGTACTCAAGTTCATGGTCACCGAGAAGAAGGAGTTCGGGAAAAAGTTGATTCAAGTAAACGCGTACGTAAACGTCACCGTCAAGGAACTGCCGGAGGAGGCCGTGGAGAGGTCCGGTTCGGTGCGATTTTACGGAATAAACGCGGAGAAATTCGTCGAGCCCGACGAATCCGGCGTAAGCAGGAAGGAGATATTCCAGGAAAAGGTGGCGTCTATGCTGAACGTCTCGGTCGAGAACGTGGACGTGTTCACTGTGCTCCATTCGCCTCATTACAACAACAGAAGTCTGCTCGATGTTCGTTTCTCGGCGCACGGCAGTCCATATTACGCTCCCGAGAAGCTAAACACGATTCTCGCGCAGCGGTCGAAGGAGATTGAACGCGAGATGAGAGCGGATATCTTGCTGGTGAACATTGACGAGTGCCTGTTTGAGAAGGTGCATTGCAATAATTCGTGTCGCAGTTACTTGAACGCCAGCACCGTGCCGTATTCCGTCTACACCAACACCAGCTCGTTCGTTGGCGTCAGAGCGGTCGTGGATCCGCAATGCACTTGCCATGTGGCAGAACCGATCGTCTGTCTGAACGGCGGCACTCCGCTAGCGGAACGATGCGAATGTCCGCCTGGTCTGGAAGGACGGAGGTGCGAACTATTGAGCATCGGCTTCTACGGGGACGGTTGGGCCATTATGCCGCCGCCTGGCCAAGCCTGCGAGGAGTCGCATCTCGGTGAGAGTGACGATAGATCGCCGTATCTCTTCCGTTATCTCTCTCTCTCTCTCTCTCTCTCTCTCTCTCTCTCTCTCTCTCTCTCTCTCTCTCTCTCTCTCTCTCTCTTCCCCCCTCTCCCTCTCTCTCTCTCTCACCCTCTCACCCTCTCTCTCTCTCTCTCTCTCTCTCTCTCTCTCTCTCTCTCTCTCTCTCTCTCTCTCTCTCTCTCTCTCTCTCTCTCTCTCTCTCTTCCCCCCTCTTCCTCTCTCTCCTCTTCTGCTTTCTGTCTCTATGTATACATAAGACATGACTGTTGCAGGATTGGAGATAACACCGCATGTCGACAACAGTCTCGTATTCTACTTCGGTCCCATAACTTACAGTCCGAAACTTGGAATTCAGGATTTCATGGCTCTGGAGTTGCAGCAAGGATACGCCGTGTTGTACATTGACTATGGCACAGGAACAGCGCGGCTAGAGCAGAAACA
>NW_020230018.1:92500-120085 GCF_003227715.2 Harpegnathos saltator
TTTGTGTGATTACATCGAGCTTGATCTTATCCGTAAGAACGTTATGACATGGTCGTTACAATACATATACCAAAATTAACATTAGCATCAATTTCTCTTTTTTAGTTTGTCGTATCGCATTCGTTTAATCAGTCGATCGGAACAAAACTCAACGTGCCGTGCAGTCTTAGTACATATCATGAAGATCGACGTTCCAGGTACATGATAAGAAAGACAGCTAAGGCGGAAGCCTGTGTGATCTCAAGAATTAAGGAGCGGCGGATGTTCTTCCGTGTGAATGTCTATCTACGATCATCATACTTGGACGCTTGCCATTGAACAACGATTAGAATGAAAAGAAAATGGAGACAGTAACAGAGCTATAATTTAGTTAAATAACGAGAGCCACTACTTCTGTTGGAATTCTTTTCCGCGCGTCGTCGTGCAGACGACACACGTCGCGTATCCTTTTCTTCCTAATCCTTTATGAAGATAGACATTTTTTGGCAAGCGTTGCGGCAAGACTTAGTGTATCGATACAAAGCCTGTATGATAATGTTGGTATGATACGTGCAGGTTATTTTCAGAATTATAAATCAAGATTTAACTGGACGGCAGAAACAAACAAAAATATTTTGTACAGATATAGATCCGTAAAATGACAGTCTTCGAGATATTACGATTACATATATTACATATACATATTGCCGAATATTTTTTTTTATTTAAGGCTTGTTTGTTTTTGCGAATTAGATTACAACTCATCTCTCCCTCCGCCTCAATCAAGTCTTGACTTACAATTTTGAAATATCCTGTACGTAAGAATTACAATGTGTGTAAAATAAGATATAGCTATGTAGGGGTTAATCTCCGTTAGTTGAGCAACAAATGTACAACAGCTAACAATAATATCGCTCGACTTTCCTTTATGATTTCATAAAAATGGAAAATTCTCTTAGATAGAGGAACAAGGATTTTTATAAATTACTACGTGAAAACAATGTTCTTTTGTATTCTTCTTAATTTATACATTATGCGTTAGTAGAAATTCCTCTTGTCCTCTTGTTAACATTAAATTCGTATGATTATCGATTTTGTGACACTTTGTGACATTGTAAGAAAAAAAGTTGACACAATCGTTCCTGGTTCCTCGTCAATTTCATACTATAATCGTTAATTCTCTAGTGGCGATCGCTGCGGAAATGACGAATCGCCACTCGTATTTTCATCGCAGATAGATCATAAAACGATCATAAGAAGCTCGTAAATGCTGTTGATAAATGTTTATTGAACACTGCCTTTAAGTGATAGGTAAAGATCAATTCTTCGACGCATGATCTTAACAATTAAATCTTGACATTATTATACTCTGCATTCGAAGAAAAGAAGAAAAGAAAGAAAAAGAAAACGACAAGAAGAGAACGTATTATAAAAAAACGCAGATATAATTAGATACGAGAATACACACACACACACACACACACACACACACACACACACACGCGCGCGCGCGCGCGCGCGTGCGCGCGTATAAATATATGCGTGCGCGTATATACACACAGGCTTGTACATTATCTAGTAAAGTAAGACTTGTTGCGTACCATCTAATATGTGATAATCGACGGCAACGCATATGAGCGCACCATTATCCTTTACCTTCGATCCACCCTTAGCTCGGTAACGTTAAGTGTATTTTCTTTTTTTGTAGCAATAAAGTGAAATTCGAATATACACGCTACACTCCCTAGCTGTCTTTGTCGCTTCGGTCGCGCGCTACAGTACGTATGAAGCGCGAATCTTTCTTCTCTTCTCCGTAGTGGAAACGTGGCGCTCTCTGATTGCGATATCTCGCGCCTCACGTAAATTTAATATTTGTTCAAGTTGCATATGTAATATCGGTGATTGGCAAAAGTAATCTATGTGAGGTTTCGCATCCTGCTGGGCCCATCGTTAGCGAATTAGGCGGAAGCCTTTCGCAGTCCACGGTCCCACAGCATCAATTTCATCTGGCGATATATGACGCAACAGACGCGAAGTTCATCTCTCCACCTTTTCCCCGCTCTGAACGTGATTGCCTCAATGACGCACGTAGCGCGATAAAAATTTTCAATTTATCTCTTTCTCTCTCTCTCTCTCTCTCTCTCTCTCTCTCTCTCTCTCTCTCTCTCTCTCTTTCTCTCTCTCTCTCTCTCTCTCTCTCTCTTTCTCTCTCTCTCTCTCGCTCTCTCTCGCTCTCTCGCTCTCTCGCTCTCATCGCTTCCACAAATAAATTTACTTTTTCCGAGGATAATATTCTGTTCTCTTCACTTTCATCGTAACATTGACATAAAAGATATTACGTGTTCAATTGGAAGCGTTCTTTTTGTCGTTTGCACAGGTGTAAATGAGTCGTATTTTGATCATTTTTATCGCAATAAAATACTTATTTCGTTCTCATCAACGACACTTTGAGATATCGCGCCACTCATTTTCGCAAAAACTTGATCTATTTTGTTCAGGTACATACAATACGTACTCGTGTTATTAAATTCCAATCATCTTGCCATTCAAAGAATCTTACAAATTTCGACAGGTAACGACAAGATCGTAATTATTATTCGAAATTGTGAAGAGAGACAGAACATCATAGCGCGAGAGAGAGAGAGAGAGAGAGAGAGAGAGAGAGAGAGAGAGAGAGAGAGAGAGAGAGAGAGATCACGATAGATCGCGATAGAGAAAGATCGCGGCATTCTCAATCGGTTACGGCTTCTCATTTGTTGTGTGAAATCAATCACGCGAGCGACAATCCGTTCACAAACGGCTCGCGCCGCCAAGACGAGGAAGGATTTTTAACGTCGGCGCAGAGCGTTCGTCATCCCTATAGGATATAACGATTGCACCTATCGGGATGTGTAATGTGCGCACGCGGGCGCAAGGAGTCGGTAATATATAAACACGGCAACCGCGTCACTTGAGAGTCGTCCTAAGCGAGGCATCCTTCGTAGGCATCGGCGTCAATTGAATATTGTTGTTTCGCGCGCGTTGTTACTACAACAAGCCAATTCGCGGTAATTAACGCGAAAGTGTGTTATCATGTGAGTCCTCTTCTTCTCGTTCACCGCTCGGCACGGCACGGCACGGTCTCACTCTGATATTCCGTTAAAAATGATATCTGACTGGTTAAAGATGTTCCAATTTGTTCGCGATATTTGTCACAAACATAAAGACCGAGAGATAAAGTTGAGATTTCGCTTCGTGCGGAATTTCGCTAATCGTTCGTCGCGAAGATTCGCCGCGGAGAATTCGTCGCGAGACTATTTAACGCGAGCGAGTAAATACAAAATTGTCGCACACGTCGTTGAGCGGATCGTCCGCATTAGTAGCGCGGAAAAAGCCGAATTTTCGCTCACGCCACATTTCCACCACACTCTTGGCGTTTGTTTGCGGAAATTGTTATTTCGCGTTATTTCGGGGATATTTTGCATACGTGCGCGTTATCTCTCGCGCGTGTTCATTACGCACCGGTGCAGTGATACTACGGTACTACTGTACTGTATGCAGTGTCGAAGAGATATTTGTATAAAATTCACGTAAAATTCACGCTGGAATTCGTCACGCCGGCGTCGTCACGCTGGGAGCGCAGCGCAGCGCATCGCAGTACGCTCGTTAAGCGCACATTTTTATAACACAATAAGCTGATGTTTCTACACACCGACGAGTCTTCCGTTACTCGCGACGACGCGCGGA
The DNA here is from genome assembly GCF_003227715.2 of Harpegnathos saltator. Classification (NCBI taxonomy): domain Eukaryota; kingdom Metazoa; phylum Arthropoda; class Insecta; order Hymenoptera; family Formicidae; genus Harpegnathos; species Harpegnathos saltator. Next base: position 96,206 of record NW_020230018.1, read on the forward strand.
CGTTTCTATCGTGCCTTCATCATCACTCATGACAGCTTCTTGTTTTTCAGGTTTCGTAGGGCGCCAGTGAGCTTACTCACCGTAGCGTTTCTGTTCTGTTTGATTCTCGCGTTGAGTGTCGAAGCTCAGTTAACTTACTCCACCGACTGGGGTAAAAGGAGCCAAAATGTGCGGATGAAATCGGACTGTCCGTCGCGAAGCACGTCGTTACTGGAACAATTGTTGAAGTTGTACACGTTCGTACAGGTACGCGACGCGTAAAACGCGAAAATGCAAATGAAAAACATCTCGACGTCCAGCGACGAGATCTGCGCGATCGAGGAGAACACGCAGCGTGATGATTTGGCGCGATTTGGCGTTATTTACAGATCGAAGCGCAGAGGATCCTGGATTGTCAGAACCTGAACAAATGAAAGCAAGCAGATCGTCGCGTTTTCCCTCATCGAACGGACTCCTGTCGAGACTATTCTCCGTCTCAGGCGAGACTACGGAAAATGACATGATTATTTGAATAAACGTGATGCAACGCAACGCCCCGTGTCTCTTAATTTTCTTTCTATACGGATATACCGATTGTGCGACCGATTGTCGCAAATGTCTTATTCCATTCGTCTTATTCGTTTCGTGACGTTTCTAGCGTTTCCAGCGCATCTCGGCAACGTATCTCGGCGAAAGGAATGAGGCGCGATAATTTCCATCTGCTTGTTATACCATCCGCTTTGTGCATAACACTTGATTGTAACATGAGCCAATATTGAGGCAAGTGGTAAACGGCATTGAAGCTGGCCCATCCGAAAACCAGCCGGCCAAACTACCAAACTACCGTCACACAGATTGTCTCTGTAATCTACAAGTGTTTCGTTCCGCCGCGGCGAATGTAGCCTTGAAAATAAACGTTTGTTGCGGTCTCTCTCTCTCCTCTCTCTCTCTCTCTCTCTCTCTCTCTCTCTCTCTCTCTCTCTCTCTCTCTCTCTCTCTCTCTCTCTCTCTCAAGGAGTGGATCAACAATTAGCATCAGCCAAAGCTCCTGTTGTTCCTCTTTTTTGTTCCTCTTCCAGAATGAAGACGAAAACTGCGTGATTAGAAGACCGATAGTTTCTTAGACGTTTCGTACACTACACATGCACGGGAATGCGTCGTTAGTATGGCTTTTGTCGCTCTTTATCGCGATATCGTTGTACGTTGTTCTGTAATGTCAGTATCGTCCGTCGTTGAAAGATGCAACAGCCACAGTCGACGGTTGCGCATATTCGAATCTTAATCACTACTTTGGCATAATGAGCATATACAGATTCCCGCTTTCAAGTGCGCTCGACCGAAAAACAGAAGAACCGGGTGAAATTTGTTTTCGATTAATTACGACATTATGCATGTGGCTCGTGTCAACGAGCACACATGTACATATGTATACATACATACATGCATACATACATATATACATATATATAATGAAAAGCGACGACATGCGCGTCGTAATTTCTCGGTGCCGCATTTCTCGGGAATCTCGAAACAGTACGGACTGGGCTCGCGAATTTTCTGATTGTTCTCCGGCTGATCTCGCTGTCTCGCTGTTATGCAATCGTCAAAAAATCAACACTGAGGTATTCCGTTTTTATCGGTCGGTAATTTTAATCGGTCATCATGAAGAATATTTTCATGGTAAAAATTTTTCCGCGTTTTCCATCGCCGTGCAGCCAATGAATAAAGATCGCGGCGTTTTCACTCGTTGAGTTCCGCATTATATGCATTCAACTGGAAAATGTGTATGCTGCTGAAAATTATTGAAAGTGAAGATTCTCTTGTATCGAATATGGGACGTCTTGCGAAAGGCATCGAGGAAAGGATATTGCAAACTTTAATCATCTGACTATAGTTTGCGACATTTTTACGAGACGGACATGTCGTAAAGTTTAACGTTTGATTCTCTTGCTAGAGACGCGCGCGATTCGTAAGACGATTAGGAGATTGTGATAGAACGTATTAGAAAGACGTAAATAAATATTTTCATGCATGCTTACAGATAAATCATACTTCCACAAAATGTGGAAAATCATCAGTCTTCTAATTGTATCCTTGGCTCTTTCTCACGACGCTCTTAGTTATCAACTCCGCGACGTCAGCGACGGTAAGAGTCGACAACGTACATTACATTGTCCTCCCTTTCGGAGGGAAGAGAGCATACTAAGCACACAAATAGCATACTAACAAACGACGGCAGCTGACACAAAGTACCTGGTATCGTCGCGCACTACTTTACTACTACTCCCTTTCACAGGGAGATATGAGTCCAACGAGAGTGTCCGACCGTCGGATGTGATCTATCGACAAAATCAGCACCGACAACGACCCAAGTATCAGTTCAAATGTGTAAAACCCGGTGTCTATCCTGACCCGCACGACTGTAGATTGTATTACGTGTGCGCGAAATATGGGCGTCGTCAGCATGTTGCGAGATACGTTCGCAAGTGCGATTTTGGTCTGGTTTTCTCATACAAAGACGGCGGTACCTGCACGCAACCTCGAGAAAGCGGAAGAGTGGAGTGCAGCGGTTATTCGCCGTGGGAGCAGCGAGATCATTCAGGTAATGGATTTGTCAGCGAAACACTAAGTAAAACGAGCATAACGGGGGGGGAAGATCGAGATACCGAGCGACAAGACGGACACGTCGCAGGTATCGAATGTATTGGAGCTGAATTACTCGAAAGAAATCGTAGAACGGCGGTCCCGGAATGAGATGCACCGGATTGTAGAGCCATCGGAAATGTCATATATGAGGAACATTCGAATGAGGAGAATATGTCGGAAATCGAGGAGGATACAACACCGCGCGTTGCCGCGTATCTCGCCTCGAGAAAAGTGACATGATGAGTAACAAAACATGCGAAGGGTTCGTATCGCATTCCGAGGACAAAGCGATGTATTATAGATGCGTTCGCATACGCGTTCCGGTGTATACAGGTTGTACGAGTTTTCGTGTAACGCTGGAACAATATGATATCGAGTAAAGCTGATGTGCTCGTCTCCTCGTAATGTAATCGAAAGTGCAGATCAAGAAATTGAGATGAGCGAAACGGCCAACAATAGGCAGCTAAATAGATACAGACACCAAATTTAATATGCATCAAATACTCGACAGGCGTTTCAAATATTTCCCTTTAATTTAGTTTTCGTCAACTAACGCGTCATCCATTCTAGTGCACGAGTATATTGAGCAATTTATCGAGGAAATATCGTGACATGTCTCTAGTCATTGTTAAGTATTATTCTGATAGGCAAAACATGACACGTTATACACTATATATATATATATATATATTAGGAGCTTGCATGTATTCTGATCATTTTTTCACTTTAAAAAGACATTTATTGAAAAAAATCGGTACAATATATTTCAATCAAAATATTTTCCATCATTTTCTACAACTTTTTCCCATCTTTCTGGCAACATGGCGATACCGTGTTGAAAGAACGATGTTGGTTCGGAAGCGATCCAATCATCGATCCATTTTCGCACTTCTTCAGCATTTCGAAACCGTGTGCCAGCCAAGCCATGCTGCATCGATCTGAACAAGTGGTAATCAGAAGGCGCTATGTCTGGTGAGTACGCTGGGTGCGGCAGAACTTCCCATTCGAGCTGCAACAGTGTATCCTTCACAACTGTTGTAACGTGAGGTCTAGCGTTGTCATGCAAGAGGATGACTTTGCGTCTGTTACTCGCTATTGCTGGTCTCTTTTGCAACAATACGTCGTTCAATTTGTTCAATTGACGTCGGTAGACATCTGCAGTAACAGTTTCATTCGGTTTTAGCAGCTCGTAATACACTACACCGTGCTGATCCTACCATACGCACAGCAAGACTTTATGGCCATGAATATTTCTCTTTGGTGTCGATGTGGATGGCTCTTCTGGACTAACCCATGACTTTTTGCGTTTGGGATTGTTGTAGTAGATCCATTTTTCATCGCCAGTAACAATACGCCACAGAAAACTCTTCTTTTTTTGCCTGGCAAGCAATGAAACTGCGATGTTGAAACGGTTCGAAATGGCATTTTCAGTCAATTCGTATGGTATCCATTTTCCCTCCTTTTGGATCTTTTCCATCGCATGTAAACGTCTGGAAACAGTTGATTCATCAACTGCTAAGCTATCCGAAAGTTCTTTGAGAGTTTGAGCTGAGTTTTCGTCCAATAAGTCTTGCAATTCGTTGTCTTCGAACTTTTTTGGTCCTCCAGGCCAGGTTCTTTGTCATTGACATTAAAATCACCACTTTTAAACCGTTGAAACCAAAACCGACAATTGGGATATGACGGAGCAGCATCACCATAAATTCTAAAAAGTGTTTGATGGGCTTCGGCAGCAGATTTCTTCAAATCAAACAACAAAAGTAATGAATGTCGAAAATGCAATTTTGAGCGTTCCATGATTAGCGTCTGTATACACTGAATAACTCAATAATACTAAATGGTAAACTGTTATTTGATGTAGAGAAATGTGAAAACCATCGAATTTAACAGTTAGGTTAGGTTGTTTTACATTGATACTTCGCATTTTCACCAATATATGGCGCTGATCAAAATACATGCAAGCACCTAATATATATATATATATATATGTGAATATCTGAAAATATGATATAATTATGAGCGAGGAGCAAGGATTATATAAGCAGTAGGCAGTAGGCATCGATGTAAGATATTAAAAACTTGGGGAAATGTAACAAAATATAAAGGTATAATATGAAAATATAAGTATAATATGAATATAAGTATAAGTAAAGTATAATATGTATATAAAAACAACCGACAAAATTGATTAGAGTCAAAGTGTAGAAATTCCGAAACTCCGAGAACAGATGAAAAGAAATATCATTATATTTCTGTACGTCGATGTCGGGATGAAAACAAGTGTAAAGAAGTGCAATATGTCTCATTGCAGCAGACACAGATGATCAATATCCAAATTGGCGGGATAACAGACCAAATCGGAATAAATCAGGTAAACTATCAAATATCAATGTAAACAAAATCAATGTAAGCACACATACTCAATATGAGAGATGAAATAAAAATTTATTACAATTATTAATTTCAGGAAAAGAAGAATCGAACGATTCGCATTATCCTAAGAAGCATAAAGAAGAAGACAAAAGTCGCGAGAAGCATGAGAAAAGAGACAAGTCACGCAAACATGATAGTGATGAGTCAAAGAGCGATAGTAGCGACAGTAGCAGCGATGAACATCATAACGGAGGATCAAAACCGACAACGAAGAAAGACAGCAGCAATGAAATGAAAGAAACGACAAAAGCATTTATTACAGAGGAAGACGATGTTCCGACTACATCAGCATTACCGGACAAAGCGCAATCAGTCGAAGAAAGCTCGCAGAGTGATGATAATACGGACGAAGGAACAGCAGGGGATAGCGAGAACAATGAAATGGAAGGAGAAAGGACACACCGTCCAGAAAAGAGACATTCTGGAAGTGAAGAAAGCAACGAATCCGAATCTGGAAGTAAAAGAAAGCATAAAAATAACAAAAAGCACAATAAAAAAGAACATAAGAATAAAGGAAAGAATGGCAAGAAAGATAAATCGGATGAAAAACACAAAAATCGTAGCGACGATTCAAGGAGCAGCGGCAGCAGTAGCAGTAGTAGCAGCGAAGAAAATATCAGAGGACCTAAATCGACAACGAAAAAAGCTACCAGCGAAACAACAGGCACGACAAGAGCGATTGTCACGGACAGAGACGTTGTCCCGACGACACCCGTAACGTCCGATGAGACAGACACCATTACAGAAAGATCGGAAAGCAAGGAAGAAGAAAGCGGTGAATCCGAAGGTACTACCCCACAACTTTCTAAGGAAGTAAGTCAAAGTCCTGAGAATAATCAATTTGAAGATAATACACCGCGTAACTCTAAGGAAGAAGACAGAATTCGCGAAAGTGGCGAATCGCAAGGAAATAGCGGGGAAAACGAAGAATTGAAAAAGACTACACCGCAAATACCACCCGATGAAACTACTGAACACGTAACTACGGAACACGTTCCAAGAACGGAATCTTCTGAAGGCGAAGACGAAATTGAAACGATAACAAAATGCACCGGGCCTGATTACTTTCCGGATTTGAATGATTGCACCAAATTTTACAGATGCACTCAAGTGGGTTTTAACACATACGAGAAACGTCAGTTTTCATGTCCGCAAGGTACTCTATGGGATCAGGAACAGTTAATATGTAACCATGAAGCGTCCATAAAACGATTATCTTGCAAAAACAAGAGACCAGATGGTGACCAAAGCATGGAGAACGATGAAAACAAATCCAATCAAAACTCACGCGATACTAACGAGGGGAATCGGAGCCATGAGAGAGGTGAATCTCAAGAAACAACGCGAGATGCGCCAACCTCAGAAAGCGAAGAAATCGAAATAACTACTCGGCATGCATCCATGGAAACAACAGACGGTAATGAGAATAAAGAATTTGAGAAGACTACAACAGAAGAACCATCCGACGACAGCTCTGCAAGCAAGGAAAGTACGGAGAGTGTGACCCCTACACCGCGTGATATTAGCGAAGAAAATCACAGTCGCGACATCGAAGAATCCGGAAAGTTTACGCCGCAGGTGCCGCCGAAAGAACACTCTGATAGCAACGAAGCTCGGGAGACAGAAACTACTACAATACGTAATTCCATAGAGGAAAACCGGAATCAAGAGAGCGAGGAATCGGTTGGTAGCGCATCACAGGAGTCACAGAAAGAAAACAGTGAGAGCAAGGAAGGAGGTGAAGCCGAATTAACTACCCCGAGCGTTCAGGAGGTAGAAAGTGGCAGCGAGGAACGTGGAGTATCTGGTAAGACCACAACGCATGTACCACCGACAGAAAATTCTGAAAGCGACGAAACCCAGGAGACAGAAGCTACTACAGCACATAATTCGAAGGAGGACAACCAGAATGGAGAAGATGAGGAATCGGCTGGTGATACATCAGAGGAACGATCGAATGTGAACAGTGAGAGCAAGGAGGAAGGTGAGCCGGAAGTAACTACTCTGCGCGTCCCGGAGGAGGAAATTGGCAGCGAGGGAAGTGAAGAATCTGGAAAGACTACAACTGATTTGCCAGTGACAGAAAAGTCTGAGAGCAACGAACCCCCGGAGGCAGAAACTACTACTACAGCACGTAATTCGAAGGAGGAGAACCAGAATGGGGAAGATGAGGAATCGGCTGGTAGCACGCCACAGGAACGATCGAATGAGAGCAGTGAGAGCAAGGAAGAAGGTGAGCCGGAAGTAACTACCCTACACGTCCCGGAGGAGGAAAATGGCAGCGAGGGAAGTGAAGAATCCGGAAAGACTACAACGTATGTACCACCGACAGAAAACTCTGAAAGCGACGAAACCCAGGAGACAGAAGCTACTACAGCACACAATTCGAAGGAGGACAATCAGATCAATGGAGAAGATGAGGAATCGGCTGGTAGCACGCCACAGGAACGATCGAATGAGAGCAGTGAGAGCAAGGAAGGTGAGTCGGAAATAACTACTCCGCATGTCCCGAAGGAGGGAAGTGGCAGCGAGGAAAGTGGAGAATCTGGGAAAAGTACACCGCATATGCCACCTACGGAAAGTTTTGGAAGCGAGGAGTCATTGGGAAATGAGAAATCTACTCCCACTTCGTCCAAGGAAGGGCATCAAGATTTCGAAAGTGATGAAGCGGAGATAACTACTTCACGAATATCGACTGAGAAAAGCGTGGGATGTAGCGATAGTTTTGAAAATGAATGTACCACTCGTAATTCGGAGGAAAAAAGGGAGAGTGTTGAGAGTAATGAGTTTGGGCAGACTACGCCACAAGGTCTACTGGATGAAAGTCTACTCTCTGAGAATGAGGAGACTTCCGAAATAGATAACGTTATTCCAACTTCTTCGACTTCTTCGGGTGAAGTAAGTCAGAGTGATGAGAGTGGTGAATTTGAAGCGACAACGCCATTTGTACCAACCAGAGAAAGTCTCGAAAGTAGTGATAGTTCCGAAATTGAGATTACTACTCGACATATTCCTGGCGAAGAAGAAAATGAGAGTGATGAAAGTAGAGTGATGGAAGAGACGACTTTGCCCGCGTCTTCTGAGGAAACAGTTTCCACAAGCCTTCCATCGTCTACTGAGTTTTCGATGGGAACTACCATTCCTATTGGAGTTACATGTCCTGTTGGAGAATTGATCGGAGATCAAGTATTTCTTGTTTGCCCTACTGGTTTTCGACGTCATCCAAAATACTGTAATCTTTTTTACCAATGCATGGCGACGAGTAATTTGGGCGGCCAGATTACTGTTTTCAGTTGTCCATTAGGCAGAGTATTTGACGACAAGAAGCTGCAGTGTGTGGTGAAATCTAATATCCATAAAATTCTTGCTGAGCACGGGACGTGCAAATATTTCGATCCTGTAACTACGGATCGACCAGTAACGCTTGTAAGTATAATATGAATAATGAAGATGCACTATATCTTATGTAAAATGATGTTTGAATGTTAATATAAGACATTATCTTGGTGAATACAAAGCAGTTTAATGGAATATCTTAATTTGACTACGTTTGAATGATGAAACTCATGTATACATACTACTGAATAAGTTCTTTCTTTTTCTTGTAATTACTGAAGGAAGCGACGAAGTTTGTTATAAATTATTATATTGCTATTTTCGAAAGCTAAAGCGAAATTACTGATTGGCTAATTACTTTGTAGGGGAATGTTCACAGTGTTTTATATTTGTTTCCTTTTTGTTTGTAGCTGGAAGTCTCCAAGATGAAGTTGTGTCCAGGGGAAGGTTATTATCCATACGATAAGGGTTGTTGGAATTCGTACTACAAGTGTAAACGTGATTTGCGGAAAGTATTGCAAGGATATCTCGTGCAATGTCCGAATGACCATATGTTTTCAAATATTTTAAGAAGCTGTGTACATATGAAACATCCTCAAATACGTCAACTTTGCGAAGATGCTTGTACTGGGAAACAACATGATTATCCAAGCGTTAATGCACAACGTGTATCTTTCATCCGAAGGATTATACACAAATCATAAACAGTTGTTTTATATTTACCCACTGCGGCATAAAGTACAGTTTTAAGAGAAAAGGGAGAATGAGATGTATACTAATGTGCACATTTTTTATACAATATTTGAGAAAGTCATTGTGTGAAATATTAATATATTGTTGTTATTGTGACAATTGTATTTGCTCGACAGAATTATTTCTTTTAGTTTTTGAATAATCAATAAAGAGGAAAACATTGCGCACAACTGAAAGGTTTTTAGAAATGTATGAATGTTCGGAAATGTGCGAGCAACGTCATTCAATCACGTTAGTTCACGTAATCTGTTTCGTAATATGCCTTTCGACTCTATTGTGAACAGATTTATCCGCATAAATTCCGGAATAATTAGATCTCGCATTATTCTATAATAACTCGATATATCTTGTAGCACAACAACGTGAATGTGACACTACGTGCATATCGTTATAATCGTCGAGCCGGTGCTTCCGCCGGCGCCCCGCGCGTAGCGCCTTCTAGTGCCGATTGCGGCCGCTACGCGGCGCGCTCACCGATTCCGCTGCTCACAGCTAAGATTCAGCCGCCCGGGTGATATAACCGAGCGCGACAGTGAGCCGAGTGCCTTCGCATGGCCCAACGCCGATTGTGGCAATCTCTGGTGTCTGATCTAGGCTGTGTGACTTGTAGCTCCAGTCTTTTTACCGCGACCTGCTCTAGGCTTTCCTAGTACAGTTTTGGCGTGTAGTATAGATTCGAACCACCGCACTTACACACAACTCTGCTGAGTTAGAGAAGGCGGGCGCTGATATACTGCCCCTGCTTTTTTTGGGGGTTTTTTGAGGCTAATGGGTTCGAATGGTAACTGTGGTTAGTTTTGAGTTCTCAACCTGTTTCCACGATTCAGGAGAGCGACCAGTTGCCGCCTCCGTGTGGAACTGGTGAAAATTCTCTCTTTCCAAGCGTCCGTCAAGGACCTTGTGGCTATCAGGAGCGACGTGGCCGCCTCTTTTTGGATGCTTGTGGCGAACTCTCTCCTTTTCCAAGCGTTCGTCAAGGACATTGGCAATTTCAGGGGCGTCGTGTGACCGTTTCCCATGAGAACTCTCTGAGCTCTCGTTCCAAGCGTCCGCAGGACCTTGTTGGCCAGTCACACAGGAGCGAGCGACTCTGTCTCTCCTCCAGCGTTGTTGATAGCTGCGCTTCAGCTCTCTAGTTTTCTTTTTCACGGGTTCTCTGGACCACCGTGGCATCTTGCTGGCCGTTGAGTTCGGAAGGGCAGGGGCTTTCGAAACGACGGCGGCGGAGGTCGTTTCACTCTCGCGCTCGTAGACATACTTGTTACGAGTGCTGTTCGGCTTTCTCGACTCGGATTTACGACCCGAGAAGGCCGCACGAGATCCGAGTATACTACCATCCCAAACTCCGATCCTTTTGATAAGGGTGTTCCAGCATCCCCGCGTCACTGCCTCTAAACGAAAATGGCGCGGCAACAATGAAAAATGTTAAGGTAACATTAATAAACATACTGTTAGCGCTAATCTGACTTCTGAAGAACTCTTAAGCGTCGGTTATCCCATCTCCACATAAATTGTAGGTGCTTCTTCAAAAGGTGTGTGCTCGATAAATATGCGCCGATATGCCTGCTGGATGAGGCGGGGTAAAGCTTCTCGAGCGCGTCATCGCTGACCGTCTCGTCCATCATTTGTACCTGGGAAGGCCAACAATTTGGTTTCCGGTTGGATAGATCAATTCTGAACGTGGATTGCGTATTGATAGCGTCCGAAAGCTTATCCGGCAGCCCGTAGAGATGGAGGAGTGTTGTTGGCGGTGTCCCTATCAACGTCTTCAACACCCTCCACTGAGCGCTTCTCTACGTGTATGTGCGTTTTTCAGAATTTTTCTGCGTTTATGTGCATTTCTGCGCATTTTTCTGCGTTTATGTGCGCTTCTGTGTGTTCTTTGCGTTTTTTTACGTTTATGTGCTTTTTGCGCGATTTTCTGCGTTTCTTTGCGTTTTTCTGCGTTTACGTGCGTCTCTCTACGTTTTTCAGCGTTTTATGTGCGTTTCTCAATCTTTCTGCGTTTTTCGGCGTTTATCTGCATATTTTGGCGTTCTTCGGCGTTTTTGTGCGTTCTCCAGCGTGTTTCGGCATTTTCCTGCGCCTTTCGGCAATTTTATGCGTTTTTCAGTGTTTTTCGGCGTTTTCCTGCGTTTCTCGACTTTTTTCTGCGTTTGTAACGGCCACGCCTCCGGTTCGGTTTTTCGTTGATCCGATTCTGCGCTCCGATCGTTCGTGACGTGTCGGGCACAAGAATTTCTAGGAGAAGGTGAGCAATCAGTCGGACGTGTGTGTGTGTGTGTGTGTGTGTGTGTGTGTGTGGATGCTTTATTATTCTTTAATCTGGAGGCTTTTGCGGGCGCACGCCGAGTTCGTGTGTTGTCGCTCGATGTATCGCAATTCTTGTTTCGCTGTCGGCTGGCACGCACCGTGGAGATCTTGTCACAATGTTTACAACGAAGAAAATGTGTTCGAGTACATGTGGACAGAAGCCGACATGAACGTTACATGCGTTGAGATGGATTTTACATGCCAAGTAATTAGAGGAAATTCACAGGAGTCAAACAGCGATAATATTTGGGTATAAAAAATGCCTGAGGCGATCTATACATCGAAATAAAGAAGTTAATTGGTGTATTGCATACGAACAGTGACTTTTGTTAACTTATTGATTTTTTGAAATTTCAAAATCATAAAATTAATAAAAATCAGGGCGCTATTGTAACAATATCTTGAGACCAAATAAAGCAAGAAAGTCTAGTACGACTTTTCTTTTTCGGCAAATAATTAGCGAGATATCGTAAATTAAATATTGAAAAAATTATCAAGTTTTACCTCAAATATCTAAAAAAATATTAGACAAATAAAAAAATGTTTTAGACAAAAGTTAACTAGTAAAAAAACGCAGTGTAATAAAGAATAAGGGTTCCCATTTAAAAGACGCAAGTTGATCTTCAAATGACCTTGAAAATAGAGGTCAGGGTCAAAGTCAAGGTCATCATAGGGTATGGGTTAGGTTGTGACCGCTTATCGGACTGATAAAAAAAAATAATTTTTCTTTAATGAACCGGACTAGGGTTATCCACCACGAGTCGGTCTGACCTATCTCCTTAGGAATTTCCAATCCTAACCGTGTACTCCCCCATCAGCTTTGCCTCCACTCACCCTGACGCGCGTATAGATCCAAACCATACACGTGATCACCATTTACGGTTCTTACTTCACCATCCTCGTTTTTCGAAGTATGGTGAGTCCCTTTTTATTTAGTACGGTCGCCACCCTATCTTTTTACCAGGAACAGGGAAACCTGATTATTAGAATGTCACCGATTAAGGTAATTAATGGTGATCCAAGATTTTCACTGTTATTTAATAATTATTTATTGTTGTCCGAATTCAGATTCTCGTCTCTGAACGGTCGCTACGTCGTCAAACAAATAAAACATGACTCGGCTTGTTTAATAAAAAACTCTTCTTTAATTATTATCTTTACTTCATGTATACAAAACATAAATCGTTATAAATCATTATTCACGTTAATACGAGGGTAGTTTGATAAGTCAGTGACTTTTTTAATAAAAGATATTTTTTTCGGCAAATAAGCGTTTTATTTCTCGACGTAGTCTCCTTTTAGCTCGATACATTTAGTCTACCGTTTTTCCAATTTTTTTATTCCTTCCAAATAATAGGTTTTCTCAAGGCCCTCAAAATAGGCGTTTGTTTCAGTGATGACCTCTTCATTCGACCCAAATCTCTCACCGCCCAGCCATTTCTTCAGGTTTGGAAACAGGAAATAGTCGCAGGGGGCTAAATCTGGTGAATATGCTGCATGGGGTAGCAGTTCGTAGCCCAATTTATGGATTTTTGCCATGGTGACTACACACATGTGCACCCGTGCATTGTCCTGATGGAACAGCACTTTTTTCTTCGCCAAATGCGGTCGTTTTTGCTCCAAATCAATATCGAATCTGTCCAAAAGCTCTGAATAATATTCGCCGGTGATCGTTTTACCCTTTTCAAGGTAATCGATGTGAATGATACCGCGTGCATCCCAAAAAACTGTGGCCATGACCTTTTGTTGGTCGACAGACCCACCTTGGCCTTCTTTGGTGCACGTTCACCCGAAGAAACCCACTGTCTTGATTGTTCCTTGGTCTCTGGTGTAGTGTGATGGATCCATGTTTCGTCTACGGTAACGAAACGGCGCAAAAGCTCGTTCGGATTGCGGCTGAACATCGCCAAACACTCTTTTGAAAAATGGTTACACGGTTGCGCTTACGGTCGAGTGTGAACAATCGCGGCACCCATCGCGCGGATAGCTTTTTCATGTCCAAATATTCATGTAAAATGTGATGTACCCGCTCAGTTGAGATGCCTACTACAGCCTCAGTCACTTCACGCACTTTCATTCTCCGATCGTCCAATATCATTCCATGGATTTTATCGACGATTTCTGGCGTGACGACCTCTTTTGGGTGACCTGAACGTTCGGCGTCACTTGTGCTGGTACGACCAGCACGGAACTCAGTAAACCACTTAACCATTGAAATTGATGGTGCAGAGTCCCCATAGTATTTATCAAGCTTTGCCTTGGTTTCGGTGATGGTTTTTTTATGCAAAAAATAATGCTTAATCAGCACACGAAATTCACTCCTTTCCATTTTCGTTAAAATTCACGAGGCTGTCTGCTTTCAATGGCTGTCAAACACTAACTAAATGGCGCAGCTTGCCCAAACTTGTACAGTAGTCTGTTAATAGATGGCAGTTGACGGGAGCAGAGTGCTGCATTTAAAGTTACTGTGCGGAAAATTCAAAAAGTCACTGACTTATCAAACTGCCCTCGTATATTTCTATACTTAATATTGTAAACGATCACATATCGGTGTGTGTCTGCGTCTGATTGCGCTTCAATTATTCTTGTTAATATCAATAGTAAAGCTTCGCATCTAATTGTATATCATTTAATTTATTTGTGTCAACAATTATTAATCTCGAAAACGCTTTCGGACACTACTCGCGAGTTCGGTTGATTGCGTCTGAGGATACCCGTTTTCGAACACTACACACGAGGTTGCATAAATCCTATCTCGACTAATTAATATAAATGTTGTTAATTATACCTCTTTTATCACGATGAGGGTACCCAAAATTCCGCCGGACCTTGTCCTCTGTCTTCCGTAACTGTTAACTCGTTTTCGAACACTACTAACGAAGTTGTATAATCTATCCCAGTTAATCGGAGCTGCTGGAGGCACATCCTTCCGTGTCGACAGCCTAGACCGTGTCGACATCAAGAGCCTCGAGCCTCCGCTCGAACTTTCCAACAGACCTCTTCTCCCTTCTCTCTCTCGCAGCCCCCGCTTCTCAAAGCCTTTGTACTGTTCTACCTCCACTACGACAACTTCTGCGTATCGCAGTATCCGGGACAATAGAAACCGTTGGAAATCGGATACCCTTCTTTTTTGTTGTCAGAAAGGTCAGCGTCCTTTATGACAAAAACAAGTACTCTATTGCGACGCACAGCCAACGGTCATCCTCAGAACTCAAACAACGATTTAGCTTGTGACCGCTTCTCTTGCGACGTAAATAAACAAATAAATTTAAATAATCACCCTTTTTCCATAATACAGAAATTTCAACTTATTCATGACTCACCGTATATGGTGCTCACTAATACATTTTTGTCAACCATATATTGTGACCGCTACGGTTATTTTCAGTATGGTTACTTTGTTAAGTTAGATTAAGGTTATCATCTAAACCCACCCAAATACGCTGCGCTTCTTATCCCACCCTTATTGGGTTGTAACTTATCATAAATTGACTTGATGGCGATGTTGATGGCGACCGTTGAAACAAATAAATATCTTCAAAAACACAAACCATATATTTTTATATTATAACTGTATATAACTTTTTATATTACTTTTCAGTACTATACAATCACTCTTTTAACAAAATATAGATATCACAACTACCGATTACTCTTGTATTTTCACGGTAGTTCTTTAGTCATAAACTCAATAAAAAACCTAAACATAAAAAATTACTTCCTTTTGCATTTTCGCAAACTTTGAATATAGTCTTTATCATTGTTTCGTCTTATCCGGTCGTCTTATCTGTCTTCTTCACGTCTCTTGTCAGCTCCACGTCTTCAACGCCACTTTCTCCGTCGTCGGTCAAGACTTGCGCCTTTCCCTCCACCGTCTGCACCCTGGGCGGCTGCACATAGCCCCCGCTCGTTTTTGTTTTTACAGGAGGGGTTGCCTCAGATTCGACGTTTGCACCTATTTCTTCCAGTACCTGTTGTATTATATCGTCTACAATTATGCTGGAATCACTAGATCCACGTTCCTCAGTTCCCTTTGTTTCAGGTATTTCTGACGTCATCTTGGTCATCTCGTTGCTGTCTAAAGTCGACTCTGAGGTGACTTCTACTGGAACAATAGAGACGGAAAACTTAACCGCTCCTTCCGTTGTGACCGGGGTACGACTGCCCAGAAAAAATGTGCGAGCTCTCTCCTATTATGGTAAAAGGGTGCCTATCGCGGTTTTTAGTATCTATTATGGTCGTATTATGGTGATTCGACCAGGGTCTTCCCTATTATGGCGCTATGGTCCTTATTATGGTAGACGGGTCTACCTATGTCTAGTCTCCTATTGCGGTCGCCTGGGCTACCTATTACGATTGTCTATCGCGGTGCTATGGTTGTGACCGGGGCTCGAACGCCCAAAAAATATGTCGAGTTTCGCCTATTAGGATCGATTGGACCTATCCACCACGGATGGTAACCATGGACAGCTTCCTGGACCCAACCTATGGTCCTTGGTGACTCACCTATCCACCAGTCGTGGAACCTATATGGACCCTCTGGTCCCCTTATGTTACCTACTTGGGTCCCCTGGTGACTCACCTGTTCACCATGTATGGAACCTATATGGTCCCTTTAATAATCCTATCCCACTCGAATGGTTTTACCCTGGACTTTAATTTGGTGCCAGAAACAGGCCTGTATCTCTAACCGTTTAGGAGATATCGAAGTTTAAAGTTTTCCAGCCTTTCTCCGTCGATATCCAGCCTTCCTCCGTCGATATCTCCGCTTCTGCTGGAAGTAGAGAGTCGTCCATGTAGTCGAAAATGTAGGGTTTTGAAATGTAGGGTTTTGAAGGGACTTTAATTTGGTGCCAGAACCAGGCCTGTATCTCTAACCGTTTAGGAGATATCGAAGGTTAAAGTTTTCCAACCTTTCTGCGTTGATATCTCCGCTTCTACTGGGAGTAGAGAGTCGCCACTTACGGCAAAATGTAGGGTTTTGAGAGGACTTTAATTTGGTGCCAGAACCAGGCCTGTATCTCTAACCGTTTAGGAGATATCGAAGTTTAAAGTTTTCCAGCCTTTCTCCGTCGATATCCAGCCTCCCTCCGTCGATATCCAGCCTCCCTCCGTCGATATCTCCGCTTCTGCTGGGAGTAGAGTCGTCCATGTAGTCGAAAATGTAGGGTTTTGAAATTTAGGGTTTTGAAAGGTCTTTAATTTGTTGCCAGAACCAGGCCTGAATCTCTAACCGTTTAGGAGATATCGAAGGTTAAAGTTTTCCAACCTTTCTCCGTTGATATCTCCGCTTCTACTGGGAGTAGAGATTCGCCACTTACGGCAAAATGTAGGGTTTTGAGAGGACTTTAATTTGGTGCCAGAACCAGGCCTGTATCTCTAACCGTTTAGGAGATATCGAAGTTTAAAGTTTTCCAACCTTTCTCCGTCGATATCCAACCTTCCTCCGTCGATATCTCCGCTTCTGCTGGGAGTAGAGAGTCGTCCATGTAGTCGAAAATGTAGGGTTTTGAAATGTAGGATTTTGAAAGGACTTTAATTTGGTGCCAGAACCAGGCCTGTATCTCTAACCGTTTAGGAGATATCGAAGGTTAAAGTTTTCCAAGCTTTCTCCGTTGATATCTCCGCTTCTACTGGGAGTGGAGAGTCGCCACTTACGGCAAAATGTAGAGTTTTGAGAGGACTTTAATTTGGTTCCAGAACCAGGCCTGTATCTCTAACCGTTTAGGAGATATCGAAGGTTAAAGTTTTCCAAGCTTTCTCCGTTGATATCTCCGCTTCTACTGGGAGTAGAGAGTCGTCACTTACGGCAAAATGTAGGGTTTTGAGAGGACTTTAATTTGGTGCCAGAACCAGGCCTGTATCTCTACCCGTTTAGGAGATATCGAAGTTTAAAGTTCTCCAGCCTTTCTCCGTCGATATCCAGCCTTCCTCCGTCGATATCTCCGCTTCTGCTGGGAGTAGAGAGTCGTCCATGTAGTCGAAAATGTAGGGTTTTGAAATGTAGGGTTTTGGAAAAACTTTAATTTGGTGCCAGAACCAGGCCTGTATCTCTAACCGTTTAGGAGATATCGAAGGTTAAAGTTTTCCAAGCTTTCTCCGTTGATATCTCCGCTTCTACTGGGAGTAGAGAGTCGACACTTACGGGAAAATGTAGGGTTTTGAGAGGACTTTAATTTGGTGCCAGAACCAGGCCTGTATCTCTAACCGTTTAGGAGATATCGAAGGTTAAAGTTTTCCAAGCTTTCTCCGTTGATATCTCCGCTTCTACTGGGAGTAGAGAGTCGTCACTTGCGGCAAAATGTAAGGTTTTGAGAGGACTTTAATTTGGTGCCAGAACCAGGCCTTTATCTCTAACCGTTTAGGAGATATCGAAGGTTAAAGTTTTCCAAGCTTTCTCCGTTGATATCTCCGCTTCTACTGGGAGTAGAGAGTCGTAACTTACGGCAAAATGTAGGGTTTTGCTAGGACTTTAATTTGGTGCCAGTACCAGGCCTGTATCTCTAACCGTTTAGGAGATATCGATGGTTAAAGTTTTCCAAGCTTTCTCCGTCGATATCTCCGCTTCTACTGGGAGTAGAGAGTCGTCACTTACGGCAAAATGTAGGGTTTTGAGAGGACTTTAATTTGGTGCCAGAACCAGGCCTATATCTCTAACCGTTTAGGAGATATCGAAGGTTAAAGTTTTTCAAGCTTTCTCGGTTGATATCTCCGCTTCTACTGGGAGTAGAGAGTCGTCACTTACGGCAAAATGTAAGGTTTTGAGAGGACTTTAATTTGGTGCCAGAACCAGGCCTGTATCTGTAACCGTTTAGGAGATATCGAAGGTTAAAGTTTTCCAAGCTTTCTCCGTTGATATCTCCGCTTCTACTGGGAGTAGAGAGTCGTCACTTACGGCAAAATGTAGGGTTTTGAGAGGACTTTAATTTGGTGCCAGAACCAGGCCTGTATCTCTAACCGTTTAGGAGATATCGAAGGTTAAAGTTTTCCAAGCTTTCTCCGTTGATATCTCCGCTTCTACTGGGAGTAGAGAGTCGTCACTTACGGCAAAATGTAGGGTTTTGAGAGTACTTTAATTTGGTGCCAGAACCAGGCCTGTATCTCTAACCGTTTAGGAGATATCGAAGGTTAAAGTTTTCCAGCCTTTCTCCGTCGATATCCAGCCTTCCTCCGTCGATATCTCCGCTTCTACTGGGAGTAGAGAGTCGTCCATGTAGTCGAAAATGTAGGGTTTTGAAATGTAGGGTTTTGAAAGGACTTTAATTTGGTGCCAGAACCAGGCCTGTATCTCTAACCGTTTAGGAGATATCGAAGGTTAAAGTTTTCCAACATTCCTGCGTTGATACCTCCGCTTCTACTGGGAGTAGAGAGTCGCCACTTACGGCAAAATGTAGGGTTTTGAGAGGACTTTAATTTGGTGCCAGAACCAGGCCTGTATCTCTACCCGTTTAGGAGATATCGAAGTTTAAAGTTCTCCAGTCTTTCTCCGTCGATATCCAGCCTTCCTCCGTCGATATCTCCGCTTCTGCTGGGAGTAGAGAGTCGTCCATGTAGTCGAAAATGTAGGGTTTTGAAATGTAGGGTTTTGAAAGGACTTTAATTTGGTGCCAGAACCAGGCCTGTATCTCTAACCGTTTAGGAGATATCGAAGGTTAAAGTTTTCCAACCTTTCTGCGTTGATATCTCCGCTTCTACTGGGAGTAGAGAGTCGCCACTTACGGCAAAATGTAGGGTTTTGAGAGGACTTTAATTTGGTGCCAGAACCAGGCCTGTATCTCTACCCGTTTAGGAGATATCGAAGGTTAAAGTTTTCCAGCCTTTCTCCGTCGATATCCAGCCTTCCTCCGTCGATATCTCCGCTTCTACTGGGAGTAGAGAGTCGTCCATGTAGTCGAAAATGTAGGGTTTTGAAATGTAGGGTTTTGGAAAAACTTTAATTTGGTGCCAGAACCAGGCCTTTATCTCTAACCGTTTAGGAGATATCGAAGGTTAAAGTTTTCCAAGCTTTCTCCGCTGATATCTCTGCTTCTACTGGGAGTAGAGAGTCGTCACTTACGGCAAAATGTAGGGTTTTGAGAGTACTTTAATTTGGTGCCAGAACCAGGCCTGTATCTCTAACCGTTTAGGAGATATCGAAGGTTAAAGTTTTCCAAGCTTTCTCCATCGATATCTCTGCTTCTACTGGGAGTAGAGAGTCGTCACTTACGGAAAAATGTAAGGTTTTGAGAGGACTTTAATTTGGTGCCAGAACCTGGCCTTTATCTCTAACCGTTTAGGAGATATCGAAGGTTAAAGTTTTCCAACCTTTCTCCGTTGATATCTCCGCTTCTACTGGGAGCGGAGGGTCGTCACTTACGCCAAAATGTAGGGTTTTGAGAGGACTTTAATTTGGTGCCAGAGCCAGGCCTGTATCTCTAACCGTTTAGTAAATATCGAAGGTTAAAATTTTTCAACCTTTCTCCGTTGATATTTCCGCTTCTAGTGGGAGCAGATTGTCGTCACTTACGGCAAAATGTAGGTTTTTGATTGGACTTTAATTTGGTGCCAGAAATAGGCCTGTATCTCTAACCGTTTAGGAGATATCGGAGATTAAAATTTTTCAACTTGTACCGTTGATATCTCCGCTTCTATTGTGAATTGAGTGTCGAGATTTAGGGCAAAAGCGTGTACCTGTTTTTTGAGTCGTTTATGAGATACCGAAGATTACATGTTTAAATTTAAATAAATTTTAATTTAATTCTTTAATTTTAATGTTGATATCTTCGCTTCTACATGGAGTTGGAAGTCGATGTTTATGGTGTGAATAGGGTTAATATAGGACTATATTGTGGCGAAAGCGCGTTCCTAGGTTTTGAGCCGTTTCCGCGAAGAAACTGGTCGGAGGACGTTCGCAGCCGTGGTGGAATTTGACGTTCGCGTTCGCAAGGGCCTAATATTTTACTCGCGAAGGGACGTCATCGTCCTTCTTTTCACAACGGTGTCGGATGTTTAGCTCCTTTCTTCATAATTTTCTGCGACAACAAGACCGCGTCGGGGCCTTAACAGGGCATGTTCGCTTATAACTAGCGTTTATCTGAAGAGCGCTTCTCGGGAATATTCTGCTCGAAGGGTTAGTCCGCGATAGAAAGTTTCCTGCGATCGGAGACCGCTTTAGTTTAAAGTTAAATTGTAGCAAGAGTATTGTTATCGGGCAGCTCTGATGCGGGCTGCTGGCATCAATCTGTGACGTCTACCGCGCGCTTTTGCGATTACCGGTAAATTCAGTGTTCTCGATTGCTCGCGTGATTTCAGGTGGCCATAATATGGGGATAATACGTGGCAATGTGGCAATAATATATAGCAGTAATATACGGCAACAATATATGGCAACAATATATCGCAACAATATATGGCAATAATATATAGCTATAATATATGGCAATAATTCATGGAATATATTTTTCGTTATAAATGTCAATGCAAATTTGCGGCATGCACAATATAATAATAAAAGAGCTCTCTGTAAGTATTGAGTCAAACGCTCACCAATGATGATGTTGGTAATGTCCCGTTGCCAATGTCCAACCAGGTCTACCAATGTTCTTCCATGTCCGCTACCGCTCTCCATGTCGCTCAGCATTCATCTTGCAGCGCGTCCCACGGTGATTGCTACACTTTCATGACGCGGTCGATATTTGTATTAGAGCGGCGATATTTGCGTCAAATAACGAACGTTTTATGTCGACATCGGTGGAAACTTTTTATGCGCTGCGAAACGGACTTTATAAACTCGATCGGCAAAGAGCAAAAACTGTGTGAAAATTTATGGACTCGTCCAACGGACTTTTACGGCGCTTTTCGCGATTGCATCGGAAAAGTCACGAAAATGCGGTATTATCGATATCTACGAGTGCAATATTCACGAATGCACGTGAGGAAAGATTAGACAATCAAAAACCGGTCGCTTCAAGGGAACGCAAAAATAGAGAAGCGGGGCAACGTTTTCACGCATGATAGTTCCGTCACGACGAAGCTTACGTTCGCGATACTTTGGCGAAATGAGAATTTAAGTCTTCTTTGTTGGAGCACGGGTAAAAATGCGTATTTTGATAACCGCGGTCGCGATATTCAAAGGCACGCGAGCGAGGATACCTCAAGCTCGGCGTGCGCTTGCGCAATCTGTGCGCGCATTATACGCTACTCGAGACAATAGGGATCGTGATGAATGGACAATATTGCCATATAATTCTACAGCCTGTTTTGCAAATAAAAGAAAAGCAGCAACGGTATCGGCATTTATGCGTATGAATATATTTTACACGGACAATTGAATATTGTCAAATAATTATATCGTTAAATAATTCTGCGGCCCGCTTGAAAAATAAAAATAAAGCAGCTGATGACGATTTCGTGTTTGTACATCGCGGTTGTACAGAATATTTCTTATTCAGATGACTGAATATCAATAGAGAATCATTCACTATTTTAAATCTCGTATGTAATGCAGGATATCGCGATCAAATAATTCCCTAATTGTTTCGAGCAATGTATTGAATTCAACGTCACAAACACACACATGCAAGAATCTATTTGCAATTCGCATTGACTTGAACGATATTTCATCTGGTCACACCATATCCGTCATGCGGAATTTTGTTTTTCTTTTTATTTTGCATTTACTCACCGAAACGACTTGCAGTCAGAGCCGGCCACGTTCCGCTTCAACTCTGTAACAAAAAATTCACATTCGTTTATGAGATCAGACCAACGAGTGCGGGCGAGTAAAATTGTAGTTTACCCTTTGCGATCGTAATTCAAGTCGAGTCGGAAATTATATCCCAGCTCTAGATCGCCAAGAGTCAAACAGAGGATTATAGTAAATTTGTAAACTTACCTTCAAGCCGACTCTGCTTGGCCCGAACCGAATCCTTCGGTGCGGCACCCGCGTCCGCCGAATTGCTGTTGTTTTCCGCACAACTGAAACAGAAAAATAATTTCCCGGTTAATAACCTGCGGTAGAGAGAGAATATCTTGGATCGGGCGAATCGAAAATACGGAAATATTTTGATGTGGGATTTTTATCTCAATATTTATATTTCAATATTGAAGATTTAAATGAGACATGAAACTTTCAAGAGAGCTGATGAGGAACAAGTTGCAAAGGCAAAGATCGTAAAGGGTTGAACACAGATGTATAGGAAACTTGTAAACTTTACCTTCCGATCGACTCTGCTTGGCCCGAACCGGATCCACCGGTACGGCATCCGCATCTGCCGGATTGTTGTTACTTTCCGCAACAACTAAAACAGAAATGTAGTTTTCCCAGTTGATAATCTGTGGTGGAGAGAGAATATCTATGATCGAGGTAAATCGGAAATACGGAAATATTTTGATATGGGATATTTATCTCAATATTTTAGTTCCAACATTGAAAATTCAAATGAGACATGAAGCTTTCAAGAAAGCTGATGAGGAACAAGTTGCAAAAGCAAAGATATTAAAGGGTTGGACAAAGATGTGTAAAAAACTTGTAAACTTTACCTTCCGGCCGACCCTGCTCTGCTCGAACCAGATCCTCCGGTGCGGCATCAGCGTCCACCGGACTTGCTTCTCGCAACGTCTGGAACAAAAATTTAACGTTCCTGGTTGGTAAGCAGCGATAGAGAAAGAATGTTTGATCGGAATGAATGGAGAATATTCGCTACGGTTTTTTTCTTCATTGACATTGAAAGTCTAGATAGGACATGGAGCTCTTGAAAGAGCTGACGAAAAAAGATGACAACAAGAAACGGAGACAACAGTTGTGTGCTCTCGAAAATATTCTTTTACAAATGGACATTTAAATTTGAATCCCGTAAGGAGAGTAAGCAAACTTGAAATTTTGTAATGCTTGACGCAAATTTTGTGATACCATTATTTTTGGAGAAGATACAAATAAAATGATATAATTTGATTTTGGTTTATTTTTATTTGGTTAAATTGTTATCTTTTTCTATAAAAATAGAAATTTAGATAATAATATTTCATGTTAACGTATTTAGATTAGTTATCATATAAAAATAATAAATACATGTACTCAATGCATGCGACTTACATTGTCGTATTCTTACTGGTGTCCTTTACTCGCGGGCATCATAATCCTCGACCGAAATAATCCCTGTGTCTCGGAACGTCGCCTCATCCCCTCATTGTGAATGTAATCCCTCGGATCGCTCACTGTCACGGACACTGTCATTGCACTATTAAACACTGCACAATTAAACTATTAATGACGTTCGGATAATAGGCCTTTCGCGTCCGCGTACACGTAAGCTTGTAATTCGTGCCCGACCGCGAAATATTTTTTCGCGATTTCGTCGAGACACGTCATCAGAATTACACGAGAAGCCGCAAATTTTCGCGTGTCGATACAGACTACACTCGCTAATGAGAGGACCTTCG